>NW_017306703.1:1022257-1033964 GCF_000935625.1 Nanorana parkeri
GAGGTTTGGGGTTACATTTGGGTAATGCTTATCGTCCTTATCACAACGTCTATAGATAAAGTTCACCTGGGAGATGTGTGTCAACAAAATTTATAAAGCCACTCCAAATTTTCAGTGGCATAGGTAAGTTTTGCTGAAGATACACGCTGAATGGATAATTTCCTCTTCTTGCATGAAGGGGAGTGATCCTGATTTAGTGCAGATATTTTTTGACATGACTATAATCTGCATGTGACAGCAAACACTTCTGACACCTTTCTCTGTTAACTGTCACTCAGTGTTAACCACTACCCAATCTGATTAATGCAAGTGGTACTGATATTACTGTATATGATGTACAGAAGATAGTCACTAGAGATATATGAAATCTGATTTATGAAAGAGTGTGAAAAAATCAAGTAAAATTAGTTCAAGTGATCTTTACAGTAACTCAGAATGAGTACTCAGTGGAAATATAATACATTCTTTGCAAGGACAATGTAAATGCCATTACTCTTACCTGTGTTCTTTCATACTTCCTTTCACCATACACTGACGCATGCTGTGGACTGTGCTTAAACTGAGAAATGTGGGGTGTCCTTGGGCTTGAGCCCCAACTACGGTAACAGTTGAGGGTTGGCTCCAGTCTGTTTGGAGACCATTGTCTTGGAGAACCCCAATACCCATTTGGACTAGGACACTGATTATAGTAAGAGTTTCTGCTACCCTGAGGGGGTGTTCCAATCCTGATGCATCGGGGCTGTGGTGGATACCATGCTTTCGGTGAAACGTTTCGTGGGGATGAAGTGAAGAATGGGCCTATTGTCATAGTGGGATGTTTGAACTGATGCGACATGGTCGGTTTTTCCTGAAATGAAAAATATACATTTTAGAAATGTTGACAAAACTTTGTGGTGAAACCCAACTTTTGAATGTGCATTGCATAATCATATCAGTAACTCTTGTACACAAGGGCACACTTTTCTGAGGTCTTACCCTAAATATTGGCATTAGATGGTGATAAGCTGTACATTGTGTGAGTGCTACAAGATCTTTAAATAGGTTTTCATGCAGCTTTATACATTTCCCTGTGTTCGAGCTGATCAACACCATAACATGTTTTAATGTAAATTGGGTTGAGACTTTGTCAAGCGTCATTGTGTCTTGTATTGTATTTCTTAATAAATTTAATTTGAATTCACTTGAATGGCAGCACAACAAATATAAATGCAGGACTTTTTTCCAAAACACTGCAATGCAACGCACTGGTGAGGACAGTTTAAGTAGAAAACAATACAGAAAAAAGTGGTCAAAGTTTAGGCCAACTAAATTATTAAATACAAGCTTTGAGAGCTCAAAAGCTTTGTCTTCAGTTATTATATATGAAATGCTGAAAATGTCCCTCTCTGTCTCTGTACAAAATGACAAAAAATTGATAAACAACAAACAGGCACATTTCAGAAGGTCCCTCAATAGAATTGTACAGTATTAGAGAGTCTAATTGTCATGAGTCTCTCAATACAATCATCTAAATAGGGTGCCATGTCTGTCTCTAGGTTTAATCCATGCTGTAGTGTTTTAGAAATGTTAATAAATGTATATTCAGGTTGTTTTCTCATTTCTGCATAGTAATGTCCCATTACAACTGGTCTGGTCAATGCATTTTTGACTAGCTATCTTTGTACATTGAGAGGTTGCCTATAGGAGAGCAGAGGGAGATTTAGTAATATTTCTTTTAGATGACTGTCATTATGTAGTATGGAGTGCAATTCCTTGTTTTTTTCATCAGTGAATTATATTGGAAATTTTAGGTAACAGCAATGGAATTCTGTTGTTTCCAGGCTGCTAACTGTATTGCAAGAGTTTATCTCTGGAAACCAATGACTTTTATAATGTTCATACATTTTGCCTGGGCTTGAAAATGGATTTGGTGGGATCTGAGAGAAATGCCAATATTAACCATGAAAGTCCCAGGTTTCCCTCAAAGATAAATAAATTTGTCTGTAGAGAATGCTAAGTGCCTATTGGCATTGTGTCAGGAACTGGCAACAAACATCTAACCTCCACAGATAATGTACCTTTAGTACTGGTAGGTCTAAGCAGTAGTGTGCTTTATAATCTGCTCCCTGAATTCTAATATTTCCTATTGGTCACAGAAATGCTTAAAGAGTTATGCAGATATCGCGCAAAACTATTAAGATACTTTTTACAAAGTTCAGTAATTCACTTCAATCCCTTACAATAACAAATAAATGGTTGATTAAACTTTAAAAACTTTTACAAGATTGCATGTCCTATACTAGAGGAAAACTAACAATGCTTAAGCTGGGTATACACAGATAGAATTGCGCTTGAAACAAATTGGTTTTCTGAACATTCATTAATTTTTCTAATAGTAAATGGGGTCAAAAAGACGATCGATTTCGACCAAAGTGACACAAAGAATCAAAGGGTTTTTGTTAGAGGAAGCACATTCATACCAAAACTGAATGCTAAATCAAATGAAATTTCGAACAACATTTGATAAGTCTACGATTATTGAATGTTCTGATGATATTTTTCTCGTATGAACATTTGTTGGAAAAGTCTACCAGTGAATGGCCGGGGCTTAATTTAGTGCTCCTGAGTATAAATCTGGGTATAATAGCATTAACTTACCGTCAGCCTTAGCGCTCTCCAGATGTCTGCTTGTTGTTTTTGCTCTGCCCAGTATTTATGTCCATGAGGGTGGAAACATTCTTTTTGCTTTCTTTGTTATGTAAATGGTGGCTTTGTATTCAATGAACAATAGCAACACATGGGCAGTTTCATTGGTTAGCAGGCAATTCTGTAAAATAAGATGCAGAGGAACAGATCATTACACTTGTGTAGAGTGAAAGTCGGGTAAATTAACTTTACTAAAATATCATGGTTAATTATCTGCTAATACAGGGCAAGCATTTTTACATCATGACTTCCTTTTCAAAAACAAATATACAATGGCAAAGTTACCTGGACATAACTTATTTTCAAAGACATGATAGAAACAATGTACAGATGTGAAAAAAGAATTTCAGGAATAACATTTTATATTCGTCACATGTTTTTGTTCATGTAACGTAAAAAAGATGTTTACAATTTGCTGCTATTACTTGCTCTTTGCAGAAAGAAAAACAAGTTTTTTTCTAAATTGAATTGTCCTTTTGAAATTCAAAGGGGTGTTAAGTTGGTCATACATCAGTAGAATTTTGTCTGGAAAAAATTGATTTTAGAACGCTCTTATGATTTTCTAATAGTCAAAACATTTGAAAGAAAAGAATGAAATATTTGTGGTCTGAAAGTTTAACAGTGAATGTTGTTTTCTTTTGGGAAACTCCATTCATTTCCCAAATGGAATGCTGAAAATTAATTTTGAGTGACATTCGTCAAGTCTCTGATTGCATTATCAAATGTTCTGATGACATTTTTCGTATGAACGTTCATGCAAAAATCTATCTATGACAAACTTTATTTTTTAACCTAATAAACTCTGATTGAGCTGTGCTGCCAGATCTCATTATCAGTTGTAAACTAGATCTGAGCAATATCTGTCCTAACAAATGGTTAAAGATCTAGAAACATTGTATGTCAATGAGAGAGAGCTCAGTCTTTCTGTTAGTACAGTCAGAGTTTCCTGTTACTGAAATTGAGGAAGAAATCTAAAAAATCTAAAAAAGTAAAACTATATCTTTTTTTCATTATTTTGTGGTATGCTATGTGAATGATAACACACAACAACCATATAGAGGGGTTTTCTCAAATTTGTCTGCAAAAGTGGAAATACATTTAAGTTAAAAACGGATAATGCATATATTATCATATCATGTTTTCTGAGAAATGTCTTTTGAAGTGAGAGCTTCCTTCCACCGACTGGTACATTTATCACTATGATAGAGAAAGTAAAGGTACCCAGAGACATGATATACCTGTGTTTTATAGCAGGGCTGTATTGCAATAAGCGGTCTGATTTGCACAGCCGATATCTTTATCTGAGTGGACATTTTCAAGGAATGATCTATTGTTTCCCCTCTCTGCGGAGAAAATAGCACAAGGAGCCTTCATGCTTCACACACCCATGCATAGGAAATTATAATTTTGCTATTATAAAAGATGAGAAGATTTGAGATTGTGAAAAAAAAAGTCTGTTGCCCAAACAGATCAAGCAGATATTACTTTTTTTCTTCTGGAAAATTGAAAGAAGTTATCTGGCCACCATGGGCAACTCACTTCTCGCTTCTTTGTTTTTGTTTTCTCACATTTTTATAAATAGCCCCTGTGTATTCACATTCTGTATATTTGTATGTTAATGTGAAATGCAGGTGTTGCACATTTTTCCACCCAGCCAGAGGTCACACCCTCTATTATTGTATCTGGGTAGTCTTAGCTATTTCTCTCCATGATCACCATGCTATTGTCTCTTGTTAATTAAATAACAATGCATTCCAAACCTATGCTCTGACAGTGGTGCAGTTATTTACTTATTAAGACAATTTTCAATTTCAATGTTATGTATCACTGATGTATGGAGCTTTCCACTTCTGAAACCTGAAAAATAAATAGTAATCCCTAATCACTCAAACATAAAATCCACTTATATACTATATTACAAATGTATTAAGAGGTTGATAATATCTTCATTTAACTATATAAAAAAGTCCACCATAGCCTCATATAATTAGGATCAGAAAGAATGGATCAGCAAAAAATCCAAAAATATCCCATATCAATATGTGAAAAAGGTATTGTAACAAAAAGGTGACAGAGATGTCCACCGTTGTAATGGTATCAAGATTAGTCAAATGTGTAAGGCCTTTGTATATCTAATGTGTACAGAAGATATCAATAGGAGCCCTAATGCCAAAATACTAATATTTTCTACTAAAAACTGTGGTACCCACTCATAAAGAATTACTATAGAAGTAAATATACAAGTGAAATCAGGTCACACAAGCAGTGTCATACATTAAACAATCATATTTAATTGTACCAATGTATAAGAACCTGCAAACAATAAGTACGGTAGGGCTCAAATCACATAAATATGAAAATATAATACAATGTTCACCCGACTACCTTTTTACTGAAAAACCCTTACACTGGTCACCACAATGCAAATGGTAAAAAGCACAATGTCATAACGATATGTAACAAACAATCCTCTTGAAAAGAAAGAAACCACAGTGTAAAAAGTAATCCTCGTGACAAATAATGTGTCTATAATGTCTACTTACAAGGGTATTTGTAAAGTAACTTAGAGACTCTTCCCTCATAAAGAGATGCAGTCAAATACACATGGAAGATGAGGGTCTTCAATGGATTTACCAACATAGATCGATGAATCCTGGCAGATATATTCTTGTATGGGCAGATCAAACAGCAATCAACATGGCTGGATTGGACATATATATGGAATGCTGATAATGCTTATGCAATAATTTTTTAAGGCAAAGACCACTGTAATACAGGACCACAGGGTCCGCAGTATAGTACATGTGCACGATCACATCTAATGCACATCACTTCTAAATAGGCCATTAGCCAAAAAAGCACTGTGTGCTGCATGGCACCTCAGTCAAAATAAAACTCCCACTAGGGTTAGGGTATCTGTAAAAGGCCCTGAAGCTCAATCATCCCATAAGTGGTAAATATCATGCAATAAAGCAACAGCTGACTGAAACATAGATGTGGCAGTGAGTTAAGACGCAGCCTGATCAATTGAAACGGTGTGGCTAAGACTGGGGAATATGCAGGGGACTCATGTGTCCCAACATACTAATACTGGCAACTAATACTGGCAACAGTAGCAGATGTTAACCTTGCTACTAGGATTCAATGGGGACATGTTCTGGAATGTAGGTTGGCTGGTTAGGGTGGATGGGAGCTCCACGGTAGTGTGCCATGTTGCTCTTGCATGTTTCACAGGAAATTACTTCCTCAGAGTCCATAGTTGTTTAGCCCACCATCATGCAGGCTATAAAAGACCTGGCTATGCTCCATTGGAAACACCGCAATGTGTTCTACATCAGAACACAGCATCCTAAATGGATAAACTTTCTGAACAATTTCATAAATAATCCTACTTTACATATAATCAGTGAATAGATCATGGATACTCGTGTGTGAATGAATCTGCCTTTTGACGCGTTTCGTCATGTGACTTTTTAAAAAAGTCACATAACGAAACGCGTCAAAAGGCAGATTCATTCACACACGAGGAGCTTTTAACTGCTATCCCTGAGCTGCTGTGTCGGCCGGGTTTGTGTTTTTTTTTTTACTACTTTTAATAAATTATGTTGCTTTTACTTATTACACTATGAGGATTCTCTTTTTTAAATCCTGAAAACGTTGTGGAAACTCTGAGTGAATGATTGTCTGCACCACACTCAAGGAAAACTGCCTCGGGGTCTGAAAGACAGTAAACTTTGCCTGGTTCCAGTGCGTGAAGAACACCGTCCAAAGCGGGACAGGATCGTGGACTTAAAACAGCTACGAACTTGAGAAGTGTGGTTTCTCACTACATTTTGGTGAGTACCAATACAAGGGAGCCGCCGGATCGAAGAGTTGGAGATCTACAAAGATTGTTTTTTTTTGGGTTTCCTTCTTCGCGGCTCACAATACCACACACCAAAATACTGTTACCTCTGATTGACATTTACATCCCCAGATTGCTACTTAAGAGATCACCCCAAAATAGATACAGTCTGTTGATTGTTGTTTTGGTGGTCTCTTTGCTTTTTGCTGCTACTTTTTGCTTATAATATATTTTCCTCCAGTTGTTTTATAGAAGCTGATATTGTCACCGGTGATTTCTAATCACATTTTTAATATCTTCCAGTGACAACCCATTTTTTCGTTTACTTTTCACTTTCCGTGTGACATTTAATTAACACATATTTCTATCATTGTTTAAAACTTTTATATGTTGCAACACAATTTTTTTTAATTCGTTGTTTTCCTTTTTCATGACCATTTTTTCTTTTTCGTATCTAATCTTGATCAATGACGTTTTTTCACATATCTATATACCAATTTTCTCTTGATTTACTATATTAATGATCTTTGTGTTCTAGGGCTGTGTGAAGACACAGCTCTCCTTATATATTATTCACTTAAAGAACACATAATTTTTCACACTTCCTAATCACTGATTATATAATGATATTATTAGGCTAACCTTTAGCGCTGTGTCTCCCACTTTTCACCTATTATTAAGGCGACTTATCCCCTTCATCTCATAGCAGCTTTAGGCTCAAGTTTAACCTAGGTAGCTCCAGGAGCGCAGAATTCATCTCTCTTATACACCAGTGATCTAAGGTTTGATGTTTCTCATAAACTTGATGTTTTATTCTAGGATGAAATTCCCTTTCAGTATTGCCAATAAAAATCCTCCACATAGTCAAATAATTCAGTAAACCACGCCTGCCATCCCACAGTTATCATAGTGTCTTGGACTAACGACCATGAGGTGAAAATTGTTTTACCCACATCAATAAACCTGCAAAAATTACAACTTATTAAAGGCATGTCAAAAGTAAGCTTAGATATCACAGGTCTGCGACTAAAAAGATGTTTGATTATTTTCATCTAATGTCCATGTATTTTGGTGTGCTGAAAACAAATAAAATATTTAAAAAACTCCTAGACGTCATGATTTGCCACAACATGCAAAATTGTCTTCAAATATATCATTTTTTTTTTTTAAATTGTATTTTCTTTATATTATGGGTTTTTAACCAAATTTAAAGTCCAAATTACTATTAATTCAAATAAGTGCATTTAAGATATAAAATGCCAAAAAAACCTTAAAGAGTTTGTCCAAGTTATGTAAAAAAAAAATAGCACTGTAAATCTGATGGTCAGCAATATATACATAAACTAAGCAAGTTTTAAGTCTGTTCTTCTAATGGTAGAAGGGGTTAGAAGGGGTTAATCTTTCCTGAAGAATCCAGTGGGAGGGAGACACAGGGCAGATAGCAGCAGCTCCGGTCAGTGCAGGGGGTGTGGCCAGCACTGTGACGTCTCGTGTACAGACACAGAGCTGCTCTCTCCTGCATGCCACACTTGTGCACGAATCATCATCAGGTTCTTGGTTCTAGGCTGTTCACACTTTTTCATCGCAATTCGTGTTAGCTTGTCATTCTTCAACCGTTATGTTATGGCTCCGCGAAAGTGTATTAATTCGCCAGACAGTTTGTTTCATCTGTGGTGAATATACAGTGTTGAAGCAACAGCAGAATATTACAGACTTTGTGAAAAAAGTATACTTTGCATACTTTGGACTAAAAATTGGAGATCAAGATAAAGTTTGGGCGCCTCATAAAGTGTGCAAACGGTGTGTTGAGGACCTCCGAAACTGGTTCAAGGGTAAGAAATAATCTTTCCGTTATCGGATTCCTATGGTATGGCAAGAGCAAAAGAACCATAGTGATGACTGTTACTTTTGTTCATGCGATGTGAAAGGGTTTAATTCCAAATGGAAGCATTCCATTTCATACCCCAATCTTCACTCAGCAATTCGTCCCATCCCCCATGGCTGAAAAGCAGGAATTTTTTTGTTGCCAGGAGTGTCCTCTTCATGGTTCAGACATCGTGAAAAGGAGTTTGTTCCTTACTTCGCCCAGGAAGACAAGTTGGTTTAGTAAAAAACGTTTTAGGAGATGCCAATGTTTCTCCATAATCTTTGGTATTGAGTATATTGTAGGAAGTGTGGCTGACCAGTCTATTTAATTGTGAATAGAGAATTGTTATGAGGCCTGGGCCTTCCGGGGAGTTAAGACACATATGTTCAAAACAAGTAAATAAGTTAGTGGGATCCCTCCTCCGAGTTAGAGTGGAGATCCAGTGGTGAACTCTACATTATTTTCTTGCGAGATAAGATCAATAGAAACTTAAACTATCTGATGGAAAAACTCTTTTTAATATGCATGTTTTTCAAAGTTAGTCTCCTCACAAATTAGTGTATGTTATTAATAAATCTAAAATCTGTCCACAATTTTTACTGTTAAGATTAATAACTTACAAACCCTCATCTATATTATTTTCCTGGGGTTTAAAAATGTATGAATTCTCCTCTGTGACAATCATTGTTCAATTGTGTGTACCCTTATATTGGTGCCTGCTTTGACACCAGATTTCACTCTAAAAAAAAATGTGTATTGGTCATAGGTGTAAAAGTCAGAGGTGTATGTGTCCCCCCATGCCCACAGTAGACAAAGACGACCCAGGTAAAGAAGTTTTCAAGTGTGAATTCCCACATTTTGTAATCTCTACCATTAAACTCTAAGTCCTGCCTCCTGGACTTCTGTTTGTTCTCTGTTTTTGTGACTGGGTACTATTTTGGTGAAATTGTACTTTCAGTATCAGATTCTTTGGGTGTTAAACTTGCTTTGTGTGAAATGTGTTTGAAATAGTTTTCTTGCGTTGCCCCACCTATAAGCTTTTCACTACTCTATGCAAATTGATCCATTTCAAACTTTGCATCCTGAGTTTCTATTATCTCCTGATTCCTTTTTTAGTCATTTTGGTCAGTTCTTCTGTTTTAGCTATCACTATTTCATGTTCCTTATGAGGTGTGATTTTACTTCGAGCTTCCTAAATCTCTAGATATATTCATTTTAGTTCCTTTCCATGAACATCTACCAAAAGTAAGTTCTGCCTCACTCCAAACAACCATGTCAATCTAGAAATGTGTAAACCTATTGAAGATGCCCATAGGATGTACTTATTCAATGCATTGACACAACTTCTCAGGACATATATCCCTGTGAATATGCCCTTCATCGTATCACAGCTCTCACAGGGCTTGCCTTCTGAACTACAACTCAACATCTGAACAATGTAACATGTTTAATGCTTGCTGGAAGCAATGCATGATGGGCTATGTAATCTTGAGATTGCATCACATCAAGCAGCAGGGGAAAGGACGCAAAGCACACGGGGAATCCAGGAAATTGTTGAAAGTGATGAAAGGCAGCACCCACTACATAAAAGGAATTTTCTTCCATTTTTAGATTTTTGTTGTTTTACAAGATCAAAGAAATTCCACATATCAAAAACAGAAAATAAAATATACAAATTCGTATGTAAACTAAACACCATATGATGTAGAACAAAACCTAGTATGCTGGGATTCATAAACAACTTGAAAATAGAGCTGTAGCACAGTAAAGCTCATAATGGTACAGAGATGACAATAAATTAGTATGCAAGTGTCAGAAAAGAGAAAAAAAGGGGCCTGAAGTGTCCTGTCTACTTGGAGTGTAGCCGATATATTGCATAACTGCAATTTGGAAAGGCTAAAAAGAGAAAAAAAGAAGTACAGAAAAGAGAAGAGGAGGAAAATACAAGGGAGTACCTAGGGGGTAACCCCAAGGGAGTACCTAGGGGGTAACTGGTGAACAATCCGGGATCTCCAACAGAGTCCAAAAAGGGTTATGTTTACGATGGAGAGTAATAAAGGGATGCACATGCACAACTTGATAGTGCATAACTTTAGGTAGGGCTATACCTAAGTAGGGCAAATTGCTCCCCCAGTTTAGTCTTGCCTAGGACAGCACAAAACTTAAATACACCACTGGCCATAACAATGATTGGGCGACTCTATAGCCGCCTAAACAGTTGTGTGTAACACCCATCTCTGGCTGTAACAAATGTTTACAGTGTCCTGCTCCTGCGCATACTAGGGGGTGCGCAGGAGCAGAAAAAAAATCACACATGTACGTCGACCCACATTGAAGAAGAAGCCATCTGTCCATTTATATACAATATATTCGCACTGCATTACCGCCACTAGATGGAAGTGATGAGCATAGTAATTCTATAGTGGCAGTAATGCTGTGTGAATAACTGGTTTTTAGATCAGCCACTAAATGTTTCAGTTAGACTATTGCCTATGGCACAGTGATTAAAGCATAATTCATGGGTTACAAGGACTGTGGCACGTGTGCTGTGTATACATTGGGTGGGCTCATGTTTTCGGTGACATGCCCTTTTAAGCCCTTCCCACTGTCAGAGCAATGTGGCCACACCAAATATTCTCCACATTCGTCATTCTTCTTGGAGTACCCAGGGATGCTACAGGTCTTTAACAGTCCTAGCAGCTCCCCTGGATGCCACTTAGCTGTGCAACCCTGTTTTATTAATCACATCAGCGGTTCAGTTGTGGGTGATAGCTCGCAGACTATGATTGACAAAACAGGCATGTATGGGGAACTGACACACATGCACCAGGCAGAGGGAATAACACAGACAAAGATGTAAGGTGAAGAGGTGATGAGACCACGACGCTAACTGCAGGTGTCTGGAAGAGGCTAATGAGGTGTTGATACTACTTGCATTAAATACAAATTCTGTGAATTTTGCCATTTCCAATGATGCTGAATGCAAACGGATCCTATTGTAGTTTTAACATAATTTCAGATCAACTGAATTGCGTTCAAAATTAAACTAAATCAGACAGGTGCAGTTTTTCTGGACAATCAGAAAACCCCATCCAAAATGAAAACAAAATTCCAAAAGATCCGAATAACCAAATGGCGTTTAGACCCAAAACCCAAAAGAATGAAAAATCCAAAACGAAACAATTTTTTTGCCAGCTTACATGTCTAAAACACTAATATTTAGTTGAACCACCTATAGTTTTAATTGCGGCATGCTTTCACCGTGGCATCGTTTCAATAAGCTTATGCAATGTCGCAACATTTATTTCCCT
>NW_017306703.1:1035170-1061630 GCF_000935625.1 Nanorana parkeri
AAGTGCCGGTGTCGGCACTGAGTGTCTTGTGTCCAGGTGCCTGCTGACTGGACACCCGGACACGAGACTCAAAACCGGACTGTCCAGGAGAAAACCGGATGGGTGGCAACCCTAGTTTAAATTTGTCCAATTTTAATTCCATTCCTCCTGCTCTGTTTTCATTGTTATTTTCCTGTTTGGACTGTAATAACACGTGTACACATGTAAAATTTATATCCTAAGATGCAGATTTTGAGTTACAGATCTGAACGCAAAGCATGTTTACATGCCTGTGTGCATGGCTCCATTGGAAACAAGATACCTGTTTAGATCCGTAAACAAAGAACATTTTGCATTGTTTTTTGGGGTTTGTTTTTTTTACAGCCATGTGCATGAACCTTAACTATGACGCTGCTTTATCTTGGAAACCAAATCAGCAACTTATTCCTCCTCAAATGTCCCTTTATTTTGCTCTGGTGTAGAGATCATTGTACAGTAAATCACTGCCAGGGACAGTGATTCATTATGTAAGCAGACTTTACTTCCTGTTTAGTAGTGCTGCAATATGTGCTTTATTGTTCATTTCCGTTAATAAATAGTGCAAGTATTGCAGACAGCTGTGATTGTCAAAAATCAATACGCTTCCTCTGTGATATATCTCTTATTTCAGCAGTCATTCTGCAAGTGTGATAAAAATGTAATGCTAGAAAAAAAGCCAAGACATTATATAATAAGCATTAACGTCTGTTTATTCTCCTTTTATGTGTACAAACAGCTATTTAGAGTAGACTACCTGTGACAATCACAAAAAATACTTTTAGATAAGTGTTTTAATAAAAACTGAAAATATGTATCTGCACATAGATTCTATAATTATATGTTAAACACAAAGTGCAATTTTTTAGGAGGAAAGGGAAGAGGAGTGTTACAGTATATTATACATTCTTGAGATAGACAAGCCTTTCTAAATTATGACCACAAGAGGGCGATAGAACCCATCATTTTGCTATGTTTGAGACTTTGAAGTGATGATGCCATTTTGGAAAGCAATATACTGTATGTGTAGTAGTAGTATTGTACTGGATGAGGCTGTCATGACTTTCTGAAATTATTTTATTACTCCCTACTACTCCTAATATCCAGATACAGTTCAAGAATTATTTTTTTTTTTTTATTATTATATACTAGCTAAATTCATTATCAGTATATACAGAGATTAACTCTGCCAAAGAGCATATTTACTTTTAAAATGTTTTCTTTGAGTCTGAAGTAGCATGGAATTAGTTTAGATCCTACATTTGACCCCTGGAGAAGGACGTGCAAAAAAGGAGTCACATTAGTATAATTAATAGATTAGAAACATGCTGCCCCACAAAGACTAATTTAACCAAACAGACCAATGGGAATATTTGTAAAAAGCTCAAGGGCAAGCCCCCACTCTTCATAGGCAATCATTGCAATTTATTTATACAGTACAATGATTTAACATCTCAGCTTGGTAATTTACAAAAAAAATAATTTCTTTAGGGAAGGTCTGCTGAATGTCCCTGTTGTAGGGGTACATTTTCCTGAAGAAGAACATTTGTTGATGGTGTGCTTTTAATTCAGTGAATGTATATGGTGAATAGGGAAGAGAGGATCTGGTTAAGTTTGATTTGCCCACCTTTTAACAAATCCTGTTTGAAATTTGGGGAGCCCGAACTGTGCGGCAAATCCCATTCAAGTCTATGGAGTCTAAATACTGTTAGTACTGTATGTTCTGGTCAGTTTTAGGGTTAATAGGCAAACTATTGTCAAAAAGGCATGTGAAGCTGGACACTAAGGGGCACATGTGCCAATGCAATTTAAAAAAAATACTGTACAAAGGGGAGAGGATTATTTTCAAGCTTCTTATGGGCACATATCCTTTAAATTAAATGCTAGTGTAATGCCTTAAAGATATATGTTGTGTTACAGAACAGTACATTTTTAATGGACAGCATCGGTGACGACCACATATCTGGCTGTGGATTTGATTTTTACAATTAGCTTGGGTTTCATACAGCAGCACCCCAATTTGATTCATTGCAATTAAAAGAAAAAGGCCTGCTGTGACAGCAAAAACAAATTGGCCAGAAGTTTGCTGATGCTGTCTGTTTTTGCTGATGCAAATGCTAATTAGGAGTTAAAAGACTGTAGATGAATCAGTGTTAAATTGGTCAGCAGCAGGTCAGATTCAATAAGCAAAATAAGGCCCAAATATACTAGACACACAGTACAGATGGATATTTCCCAAGTAATCTTCCAGGACAGCATCTGAGAGAGAGTCTCCTCCCACCTAAAACAGGAAACACATCACATACACCAAATAAAAGGGCACTTGCCCCCAGCATACCTCAGTTTTTTGTGTTTCCTCGGCCTAACAGGAGCATGGGAGCACTACAGAAATGGATGTTTTTATTTTGTTTCTGAGGCCTGCGTGCACGTGGCTTTGCGGCCAGTGGTCTTGGAGATACCGGGGCAAGATCCCTAGGGCAGTCCCCATCCTGCCCTACCCTTAGGGGTGAATTGGCCCTGAGGTTTCTCTCTTTCAAGAGGGCAACCATCCTCCCTTTGTGACGACTCCAGTGGAGTTTTTCCCAGCTAGCGGGGGTTATAGCTGCCTTCCTGGGGGACTCTGGCGGTCTGAGGTGTGTACCCGCGGGAGCCACCGGGCTGTTGAGGTCTTTTTCCGCATTTTCTGTTCGTTACTCACAGTTGTGTGGTGGCGGCAGGGAAGCCTCGCGCCGTGGCAGGTGGTTTGACTCGGCTGTCTTGCCTATTTTCTCTCTCGGCCGCCTCGAGCACAGACTCGTGGGGCGGAGGCGCACAGCAGTGACGTCAGACGCGGAGCGCAGTCGGAGGTCACAGGCCGGGGGCGGTACTGCGGGTGGAGGCGGAAATGACGTATTTCCGGTCCGGCCATAAGAGGGATGTGTCCCGCTCGGCCATGGCACTGATCAGACCCTGGGGAGATGGCCAGCTACCCGGCGGAGCACCTTGTGGCACCAAACGAGGTGGGAGCAATCGGGGCGGAGAGCGTGGAGCTTCGCATTGGTCGGCGACCATGCCAGCAGACTCTGCAAATGTTGCTGCACCCAATGATCTGGGAGAACCCTCTGCAGCCAGCTCTAAGGTAGGCAGGTGCACGGCACCTTACACTACCCTGTACCCTTTGGTGGTGGGGCCCCTTGGGGCAAGGGTACATTGAGGGGGCATAGTGGCTCTTGGGAGGGCTTACTAAACAAGGTTGTGTTTTTTTATGTTGTTTCAGGCCAAGAGCCCTGAAGGAAAGCCCACAGCCATGCCCTCAGGCTCGCGTCCCAAGTACAGAAAGTGTGCCACCTGTAGTGACAAATTGGCATCCTCGCATAAAAAGCCACTATGCCAGCCATGCTTAGAGAAGCTGGTGGCAGAGGAATCTGGGGGAAATTTTAAAGGCTTACTGGACAGTATGAAGCAGGAGTTAGGCTGTGGAGAGTGCCACAACAAGTGACAATCACCACAGACGCCAGTGCCTGGGGCTGGGGCGCCCATTGGGGGGAGAACTTAACCCAAGGGAAGTGGGATCACGCTTGGCGTCGGCAATCCTCCAACATCCGAGAACTGAAGGCAATCGGACTAGCCCTTGTCGAGTTCGAACAGGGAATCAGGGGCACTCACGTGGCAGTCCGGTCGGACAATGCCACGGCAGTGGCCTATATAAACAGGCAGGGGGGCACGAGGTCGCGGACTCTGCTGTCCCTGTCCCAAGAGATTCTGGCCTGGGCGGAACACAACCTGTTATCCCTCACAGCGGTGCATCTGAAAGGAACGCTGAACTCCTTAGCCGATTTCCTGAGCAGGAAACGCATTCGGCCATCGGAATGGGCACTGAACAACCATACTTTCCTAATGCTGAGGGCCAAGTGGGGGACCCCGGATATAGACCTGTTTGCAACCATGGAAAACAGGAAGGTAGTAGTGTTTTTTTCATTGTGTCCGGGGGACGGAGACCTGGGAGTGGACGCATTCGCCCACCCATGGGTTTTTTCGCCTGGCAAACGCTTTACCCCCGGTGAGGTTATTACCCAGGGTTATATCGAAAGTGGTACAGGAGCGGGTGACACTCATCCTTGTGGCTCCTTGGTGGCCAAAGAGACCATGGTTTGCGACTCTTCGCAATCTCAGCGTGGAACCTCCCTGGATTCTGCCAGTAACCCCGGACTTGCTGTCCCAAGGGCCAGTACGGCATCCCCATCCAGAGGCACTCAATCTGGCAGCTTGGATTCTGAAAGGGAGATCCTATTAAACAAAGGGCTCTCGGACAGAGTCATAGCCACTCTGCTCAATAGTAGGAAACTGACTACTTCCGCAATTTACAACAAGGTCTGGAAGACCTTCTCTTCTTGGATGCTCGTTAACGGTATGAGCAATAAGCCTGTTGTTGTGGCAGTGTTAGAATTTTTACAGAGGGGGGCGGATATGAGCTTATCATGTAGTACGCTTAAAGTGCAGATATCGGCACTGTCAGTGTACCTGGAGACGAGGTTGGCTGAGGAACCCCTGATCAAGAGGTTCTTAAAGGCCACAAGCCACCAGCGGCCGCCTCCGACTAGGAACTATCCATCGTGGGACCTAGGGAATATATATATATGTGTCTAAGCTTATGAGTATCCTTCGGTTCTATTGTATTACTGAGGTATGCTGGGGGCAAGTGCCCTTTTATTTGGTGTATGTGATGTGTTTCCTGTTTTAGGTGGGAGGAGACTATCTCTTAGATGCTGTCCTGGAAGATTCCTGGAAACCGAGTTACCAGGTACCTAACTCAGTTTTTTCATTATAGAATTAGGAGATTGCAGATAATAAAGCACTGCAAAATTGGCAAGCAGCCAGTTTTATTTATGGACAAAGGGCCTAACCAGTGTATGACTAACATTTATTTTTACTAAGGGAATTGGGGGTTGCTGTAACATAATATGACATAATGTAAGTTTATTTAGGTACACTCTGTTTTTGAGCTTTCTATTTAAATCTCAATCGATTACAGTGGCACAGCATTCACTGGTTGCCGAACAAATGAAAGGATCAAAGCTAACTCACTCTCTCTTCGACCTGGAGAACTGTGCGAAGTACAGTTTGACAGGCAATTACTATGGTTCGCCGTGCACCTTGCCAAAGTGGGTGAGCTGTGATCCCTTCCATTGGTTAGCAGGAATTGAATGCTACTCTTTGAGCATCCCAAACCTAAAGATCCTATCAACATAACATGAAAACCAATATACCTCAAAAATATATGAAAACTAAACATTTCCTGATACTATTTTTTAAAGGCCAAGTACAAATACTTTCCCTCAGGTACTCGCGGATACCAATACTTTTTCTTAAAGAGACAACAGACCAATGATTTATATTATAGTACACCTGCACCGTCAGAGGGGAAGAACCATTCACCAAAATGTAGGTATAGCGGGGGGGCGGGGGGTGGAGTTGGCCAGATTTAAGCTGGTAATTCAATTTTTCCAAATTACTTGGGAAAGTGAACTTACCCTTTATTGGGCATTGTGCATGTTAGAGAGTGCTGTTGCCCTCTACCACAATATGGCACACAGTGGAATGAGTGCAGCACACACACAATGCCCTACACAGGCGCATACGCAGATGGCAGGGGTGGTTGATTTTTATTTTTATTTGTATTTTTGATTTATTTTTAAAAATTTTTACCTTATTAGCACTTTTACATTTTTTTACCTTTTTTATCACTTATTTCATTTTTATTTTATTTTTAAATTAAAAAAAATTGTTATCTTTTTTTACCTTTTTATTACTTTTTAAATTTGTATTTTTTATCACTTTTTTTCACTTAACTTTATTGATCTCACACAGGGGCTATGATATGTGATATCATTCGGAGTTGGCAGGCTCTCTTTATGAGCCTCCCGTCCAATTCAGAAGATACAGCACAGCATTGTGTTGTATCTTCTCTAGAGATCCATTTGTGACAGCTGACACAGAAAGAGCTGCGAGAACAACACTCCTCTGTCACTGATCACAGAGTGGAGAACGGAAGTTCTCCGTTCTGCTCCCCGCTCTCCATCTCAAACTGCTTTCCTGTGGTCCAGGGTTCCTCAGAGGAGCGAGGGACGCCGAAAACCATAGCCAAGAAGGGGGCAGACCATGGAGGGATAGACCTTGGAGGGGAGGGGCCTGCAGAGGAAGGAAGGACAAATGAGCTGCCTTACAAGTGACCCTGGTGGATCACTTATACAAAAAAATAGCAGCACAAAGCTATTTAAAAATGTAAAGCGCTATGTATCAGGGCATTTTCACAAGTACCTAAATGTTGTGTATAGTTAATGATTAGTATCGGTATAGGGACATCCCTAATGAAAACCTTAAAATGCCACCCCCTGAAACAAAAGCTAATTTTTTTTAATAAGAAAATCATTACAGCAGGAAAAAAAATAGCATTTTGCAATGGACGGGACAGCAGGTAAAAGTGGCCACTGCCCTTACAGCAGCCACAAGCAGAAGCAAAGGTGTGACTGCTAAAAGAGCTAGCAATCAGAACAAAAACACAGTTCCTTAAATTCCTTTAATTGCTCCCTATAAAGTGTGTCAACTTTACCTATCCTTTCCCTACACAAACTTCAACTCACTGCTCCACCCCCCATTCAACTCACCCCCAGCTTACACTGACCAGGAACCCCCACCACCTACAACTCCCCCCGTCCACCTTTTGCTCTAATCCACCTTACCCCCATGTTACAACTTTACCCTCCCACCCTACTTGGCTCATAGCATCTCCCTTCTACCCATCTCACTCCCGCCTCTTACAGTATCTCTTAACCTATTTATAACCTGGACAAATCATCTCCCACTAACCTCACTCCCTGGTCAAAGGTTCCCTAAACCAAACCCCTTTGCCTCACAATGGGTCTCTTCCACCCGTTGCACACCAGTCACAGTGCCATGCACCAACCTCTCACTCCAGTCAGCATCTTTGTCCCCCATTTACAGCCTGTCTTTCACCCACCTCACAACCACAATGCCTCCCATCCACCTTTCCCCTAGGTTACAGTGCCTCCCTCCTACCCACCTTACCCCCTGTAACCAGTGGAGGACCTAAGGAACAAAGGTCCCTGGTGCAAGATTTTTTTTGGGACCCACCCAAAAAAACCCCCCACAAACACAGCGCTCTCCTCCCGCAACGCTCGGCCGGCTGTCACACTTTCTCTCCACCCCGCTGGGACACAGAGCAGCGCCCAGCAGGGAGGAAAGAAAGCTGGGATGCACCGCTGTATCGACAGAAAAATGGCACTTTTGGCATTCAGCCAAAAGTGCAATTTTCAGCCGATATGTTTCGGCGGCCGATATATCAGTGCATCTTTAATATTTACAGCAATGCAGAATGGCACAGGCTAGAGAACTACACATCACAGCAATACTTTATATAACAATAGCATTTCTGTATAAAGTACTGCTGAGATTTGTAGTCCTCTATAGAGGGTGCAATTCTGCATTGCTGCAACAGTACTTTATACAACATTAGGCTACAAATAATAATAATTTTAATGATTTATTTACCCTTACCTCTTCTGTCTTCAGCTGTTTCCTGTGTGTGTTCTGTTTGCTGGATCCTCACTCCCAGAAGCGGCTCTAGACTTTGTGATGCCTAAGGCGAAACTTAAAACATGAGGCCCCATCTTACATATGCACGTATACATACACTCATATGTACACACATATATACATACAAAAATGCAAAGTCATTTACTCATGCATGCACACACTCATATACCCCGTTATTTATAGTACAGGTTTAAGAAGTCAGAACAACTCTGAAGATGTTCTTAAAAATAGCAGTAGATTTTCCTAAATATAGGGATGTATGTTAAAGCATTTTAGATAATTATTAAACTTAAATGGGGACAGGTTCATTTTTATTTTCTATAGATTGAAGACACATCTCTCTTAATCCTATAAATGACCCCTGTAGGTTTAGGAGATATGCCTGTTTTCTCCCCATCTCTCTCATGCCCTCTGTTCTTTCCACTATCTTCATATGCCCCCTGGACTCTCCCATCACCACGGTCCCCCCTGCACCCCTCCCCCAACTCCAGCACCCCTTCCCTCACACCATCTCTGCCCTGGGGGTGTGTTTGGATGGATACTGGGCCCCCCCCTGTAGGCTCAGGCCCCGGTGCGGGAGCACCGGCGGTAGTTTCCGCCACTGCCTGTAACATCTCCTTCTCCCACCCAAATTATGCCTCATTGTCCAGTTGTGGAACTTAAATGCCTTGCTTGAGATTGTCAGGCTTTGCTATCAGATTTAGTGTCTTCCTAAACCAGTTGGAGCATGAGGCATGGAATTGTTCTAAGATCTTAAGAGTTATTTAATGTCTCCTATTTTGGCAGCAAATCCATTCTAAGGGAAGAATCCCAGTGTCTCTCCATTTCAGTCAGTTGTCTAAACATAGATCTTCCTTGTATTGTGATTGGGATCACAAAGACTAATAGCTCATATAGGTTGTTTACTGCTGAGAGAACTCCATACCTGGCAAAGGACATTTCAGGTTCTGGGACCTGAAAGATAAAGGTGGCTGAAGTCACACCTGTGTAACTTTGCACGGGTGGTGCATCTATTCTTAGATTGATCATCAGGGCTACATACCTTCATTACCTTGCTGCAATTTTATGTGAGTTTATGGAATTTGGCCTGCCTGAAATAAGAGCTCCTTGGTTTTCTTATGCAAGTCAATAACTTCTTCAGCTGTAGACAAGGATTTAAGATGATCATCAACATAGACGTCTGTCTCTACAGACTGTTAAGTATCAAAACCATGTCCCTTCCTGCACCATTATTAGAACTTAGAACATATGTTTTTTAGGGCTGGTAATGATTACAATTTTCGTGTTCGATTAATAAAAAAAATTTTGATCGATTATTTTCGATTAATTATAACGCACAACCGGCCCAAGTGGCTCCGTCGGCTAACGAAGGGGGGAGGAGTCAGGTGACGTCACAGACGTCAACATCACCGGACTCCTCCCACTTCCCTTTGTTAGCCGCCAAGGACATCGACGTCACTGGACTCCTCCCCCCTTCCCTTCGTTAGCCGACGGAGCCACTTGGGTAAGGGGTCCGTTGACGTCGATGTCCGTGATGTCACCGGATCGCCGGTAGAGAGGAGTGTTTTCATGGCGATCAAAATAATTTTAATCGATCAAAAAGTTTAACGATTAATCGAGAAATTATTCTTTAAATTCATCAGCCCTAATGTTTTTATAACTGGGCTGTAATTAAAAACTGGACTCATTTAATGCTCTATGACTTCTTTGTTGACATCACTGTTGTGATGCCATAAGAATCTAAGGTAATGTGACTAAACTTGATTGAAACAATAAGGCATGTTCCTTTCTGAAAAGTGCCAGCACTCCTATGAGGTTTGTTAATGAAGTTTGGCCTTGTAAGAAATAGATAATAGAAACTTGAAAAGAAAACATGAAATATGAAGAAAGATCCCTTGGCATTTGAGTAAAAAACCACCATTTTTCCTTTCTTGCAGGGATGGTAAAAACGGAATGATCTTTGAGTAGGGATGCACCGATACCGGCTTTTCGGTATCGAGTACGAGTACCGACATATTTTTTTGGGTACTCGCCAATACAGAATAGAAATACCGATACCGGAAGTCCCATTAAGGAAGTCGGGGGGCGTGTAATGACTCATTGCCCGGCTTCCCAATTAGCCGGGAAGCCGCCTCCATGCTCCCTCATCACCAGGTGACGAGGAAACATTGAGTTGGCTTTCTGGCCAATCAGGAAGCCGGGAGGCAAGTCACAACCCGTTCGCCGGCTTCCTGATTGCCCAGAAAGCCTACTCCATCTTTTCTCATCACCTGGAGTCATTACACGCAAATGTCAAAGGTGCATGGAGCCGGCTTCTCAGCCAATCAGGATGCAGTGCAGTGTGTCATTGCACGCCCCCGGCTTTCTGATTGGCCAGAAAGCCGGCTTCATACTCCCTCATCTCTTGGTGATGAGGGAGCATGGAGCCGGCTTCCCAGGCCAATCGGAATGCCTGGCGCCGTGTAATGACGCGTTGCCCGGCTTCCTGCATGTAATCCCTTTACAAAATAACTTTGGTAATTTGGGACAAAGAGAAAGCCAATCTATATAATACCTTTGTTTATACAAATGAAATGGTGGATTTGATTTACAAAATGAGGATATTGCCACAGTTTCAAATGAACCACAATGGCTCGAAAGTGATATGGTATAGAAACAGACAAAATAAAGTTGCAAAGAACACCTAGACCAGATGGCTTTCACCCACGCATCCTTAAAGAATTGAGCTCCGTTATTCTTAAGGGGTCTATTTATATATGTTTTCACGCAGGATTCACACAACTTTCATACAGGAATTACACATTATTCTAATTGAATTTAATTAGAAAATGTGTAAATCGTGTGTGATAACATTTATAAATAGACACCTAAGTCGCTCTTTCTAATATTTAGGCCCCATTTCACACGGGCGCTCGTCAATTCTGATCAGCAGGGGATCTGTGCACAGATTCCCTGCTGATCACAACAGTATAGAATGGATGTCTCTGTTGTGACATCTGTATCCATAAAGCTGAACTTATTGAACCCATCTCGGATCTATAGGGAGTTGGATGTAAACAGACATGTGTCCGTTTACATCTGTTTACCACCGATCCATCATGATTAGGTCCGCCAATACGGAACTCTGTTCTGTTTGGTTTTTCAGACCTGGACACAGTTGGGGGTGTTCAGGTGTACACAGAAACATGTCCATTTAGATCTGGCTGGCCATAGACTAATATTGGGCTCCCGATCAGATACGCGTGAAAAACGTAAGGGGAACCTGATTGGACCGTGCTTCTGAAAGCGACCTTAGAGGCTCATTAAGACTGTCACCAGTAGATTGGGGCAAGGCCCAGATGGTACCTATATTAAAAGAAGGATCAATGTTATCAAGGTTTATTGAAGTTTATACAAGTATAAGAAGAGTAGAGGTATACCAGGTAGGTTATTACATATGTCTAAGTATACCAAAAGTCAGATTATATTTCATTCATGAATGACAATAAGCTCTTACTCTAAACCAATACAGTGCTAAGGTAAGGGTCAACTACCAGAGACTAGAGAGTACTACTAGAGAGTAGTTATTAATGATTCATACGCTGAATGCTTTAACATTGTTAGAGGTGTACTCCAAGGTTTATTTTGGGACTGTTACAGAGTCTCTGTGTTTGCAGATGACACTAAGCTATGTAGTGGAATAAAGCTCCTGTAAGATGTCTCTGATTTACAAGCTGACCCAGATGCACTGTTTAATTGGGTGACTGTGGTAAATGATGTTTAATGTTGATAAATGTAAAGCTATACAACTGGAAGCTAAAAAGATATATGCATAATATAATCTAGAGGGGTTATAACTGGGTGACTCAAAGATGGAGAAGGATCTGGGTGTTCTGGTAGACTTCATAGACTTAGTGACACTAAACTTAGGAGATATATCTTAAAAATGCATTCAAGTACCTTAAACTATTAACAAAAATGCATCTTATTTATGTATCACTTGGCTGCAGATCCTTAAATCATCTCTGAATTGGTGTTGACACTGTCCTTCCTTCTGGAGGGTGGCTACTTTTATTCTCCATGGTCTCTGTGTGTGTTGTAAAGTAGCCACTGCTCCAAGCTTGCTCCTGGGATGGACTACAATCCTAATACAAATTGGTAACTAAACATAAGATTTTAGTCCATTACAGGAGCGAGCTTGGAACGTGTCACTTTAACTTTCAAAGTATTTTATTAATTTTCCAAAGTACAATAAAACAATAAAATAGCACATGATGCACAATCAGTATAGCATACAATTGCATTACAGTTTCTTCCACATTAGCATAATCAAGTAGTAGGAGGGGATCACTAGAGGCCATACACTTTAATTGCTGTCTCTGTTTATCGTTCTCACGAATTGTCCTGATGCCCATTGTCACCAGTAAAGAAAGTAAAGGTAAATCCAGAATTTAAAGTTGCATCCCGAACAGGAAAAGAGGGGAAATCTTTCAATTAGGACACTTGTGCCTGTGACAACGAAGAGTTAATTTTTCTCACATTAGAAAGATATACTGTACTCTCACTTTCTATTGAGTCTATAGGACAGGAAATAAAGGGACATCGCCCGAATGAGATACAGGTCGCAAAAAAATGACAGTGGTGTTAACCATACCTTATTTCATCTAAAATATAAGAAAAAAGTTTTGACCTTAGAAATACTTTATTTTTGTCTTTCAATTGAACTTGTTGAACTTCTTTAATCTTTACATTATCGCTGGGATCCTTCCCAGCTGTGGCGAGGCTCTGCACTGTCAGTCTGGTATCTGCTGACTTTGGGTCATAAAAGTAGATTAGCTAATGTACTCTTGTAACCCAAAAGAGAAGTAAAGTTAACAAGGTTTGGCTTTACTTTTCTTTCACACCTAGTTAATTTTTATTTACTCCCTTATTTCATTCTTCCCTTAGAATGCGTTTTGTTATTCTTTTTCATTTGAATATAAATTTGCGCTTGTTCATGTTTGTAGTGCCAAATTTTAAAAATATTTGCTTTTACAAAAAGCATGATTCTAGTGACAACAAAATAGAAATTAAAGTTTTGACATTTGGGCTCATCCTTGGGATAAGCTTTACGTCTCTGGGATTTGTAGTCCAGGAAATTACAAGCAGTAACACAAATTTTAATCCGTACTTAGCAGTAACACAAAATTACATCCGTGTTTAGGTGTAACACTAAGTTACACCGGTACTTAGTGGTAACACAAACATTGCACTGGTGCTTAATGATAACATAACCATTGCACTGGTTCTTTGTGGTAACTCAAAATGTATTCAGTGCTGAGCAGTAGCACACATTTTAATCAGTGCTTAGCGGTAACACAAAATTAAATCTGTGTTTAGTGGTAACACTAACCTATACCGGTGCTAAGTGGTAACGCAAACCCTGTATCATTGCTTCGTGGTAACACAAACTTTCGGTGCTTAGTGGTAACACAAACTTTCCATCGGTGCTCACTGCAACACTCACTCTGCACTATTATTTGTCTTCTAGGATAATGCCTCCACAATGCATTTTAGGGTCCATTCACACCTAAGCGCAATGATAATCTCATGATACTGCGTGATTAATGAACAATGCACCTAGCTTGCATTAATACACTAAGTGCCTTGTATTGCCATTCATTTGCAAAACAGCATAACGCATGGTACCAAAATAGTGTGCAGTGTATTGAAAAAAAGTAATGCATGCACTACTTTTTCCAATGCAATATTGAGGTACCACGCACCGCACAATGAATGGCAACACAATGCACCTAGTGTATAGGAATGCATGGCATTGTGCAATTTATACTACACTTAGGTGTGACGGGACCTTACAGTCCTCTTGATAATTCCTTGATGAAACAAAGAGGACTCTTCTACTCCTGGATCAGAATCATAAAAGTTCGAGTCTGAGAAGATAGAGAATTAGAACTTAACGTCTCAGTATCACATCACGACCTTTAGAGGGTCATCTTATAAAAGAACACTTAGTCCTAAAAGATGTGAAATTAAGCGTTTTATTATTGACAGGAAGAGGCTGAAGGCATGAGGTACAAAGCCTGTGTTTTCATTTCTTCTTGACTAAGATAGTTCAGTGGTCCCCGCTACCCTCCAGCCCTTATGCACATCAACTCCCAATTCTCTCCGTTTAAACAATAGTACAGATGCACAGGGGTGGAGTTCAATGGCCACAGTAGCCTTTTTATTAACAAGACTAGTATAAATAATGTATTTATAAATAACAAACAATAACCAGATCATAAAATCAGGTTTCAGGTCCTTGAAGGCACTATAAACCATAACATAAATGTTGTATCTGCAGCAATATTCTGTACATGATGCCCCCCCCCCGCTACAATACACCACCTTGAGGGGGGATATTATTTGACCACAGATCCATACTGGTAACTACTACTCAGTTGCAACCGGAGGACCTCACCACAAGGAGGACACTTACACAAAAGATGGGTCCACCATTAATTTATCAATAACCCCCACAAAATTAAAATGTGTAGAAAAGGAAAAATGTATTAAATATGACATACATACAAACTCATACAGCACAAAACCCTAATTATTGAATAGTGATAATGAAAGTGAGGACCCTGTTTTATCTGTGATATTGTGAGTACGCATTTTATTCAATAAATGTTACGTTTGTTGGACGATACGCACTATGTCTTCTTTTTTCTCCCTCTGATATGATGATAACACTTGCGATCTGAGGAGATGATCTTGCCTTCAATTATATGGGCTTCCCTTCCCCAATTAAGAAGGGAAACGTGCTCTGAGACCTACTGTAGTTCTATGGGTCTTCCTCCCCAGGTGAGCACCTTTCTGTCATTAGCACTCACTGGGTGAAGGTTTGTCAGTATTTTTTTTGTGGTTATCGCATACTTGGAAACCTTATCTGGTCTGGCGGTAGATTATCCTCTGCATTATTCTTTGCACACTCACGATTGATGTATATTGGACTTTTTTATGGGATGTTGTATCTATTATTGTTTATTTGTACTTTGTTTAAAGCATACACACGCGCTTCATTGTTATAAGAGCTATATTTTTCACTGTATTTATTTATTCACTTGGCTCGGCACAATATTGTTATACATTTTTAGATATTCACTATATTCTTAGTGCTTAGTAGCTCTTCTTTTTATGTACTGGCGCTGATCACTTACTGTTTTTTCGTACATCCTAATTGTTAGGGCGAGAGTCTTGTTGTGGTGCTCTGATCCACATTTTCTTTCTACATGCTGTATACAATTGAATGCAGTTGTGGGCCACCTCCCCTTAGCAATATTTGGGAAGAGAATCCCCTATTTACTTAATGTTGGTCTCAAGCTCCATTTTCGCTTATCTTTATATATGGGTTCCATATAGTCATGTACTGATCTTTTCAGCGGCAATTCCTTAATACCCCTTTTTAGGTTCACACTACCCATACTTCATAATTTTTGGTGGAATCACTAGAGGTGGTTCCGTAAACCAGTGTCTCTGATGAGTGTTCCATTAAGTGCAGCATGGTATAGATTTGAGAGAGCCAATGGGATGATCAGCTTCAATTTAGCTAATCACTCCAGAGACACAGCCACGCATCTAATCCCAACCAGAGGGGTAGCTTATGCTATAGCTTTATGGTACTAGAATGCCTTGTCTATATTATAATTAAAAGTGGAGATATTGCTATAAAGAAAAACTATGTAGCACCTCAATGGAACTCTATTACTCCTAGCTAAGCCTGTGTTTGTAAAGCATCAAAGATCAAGGTTCATTGACACATTTTAAATCAAATCACTCATGTTCTGTTCTAGGGACAGCATTTAGAGGATTCAAGGGCATTGTCTGTGAAATGACAGAAGTACAAAATAAATGACAGAAGTACAAAATAAATACTAACTCCTAAAAGGTATAAACAGTATAATATACTGCAAAATGGAGAGAGACAGACAGAACAGAGAGAGAGACAGATAGACAGAGCAGAGAAAGACACACAAAACAGAGTAACAGAGAGAAAGTCTAGAGCAGGGGCGCCCACAACTTTTCGTCTGGAGATCTACTTTTCAAATGACGAGCTTAATGATATCTACCAATGAAAAAACACCAGCATTCAGGAGGGGGCGTGGCGGTGCATTGAAGTCAATGGCACCGCAGCCAGGCACCACAGGCAGGCCCCTCGCCCACAGTGCGATCGCCTGCACCCGGAGCCCAGGCACATTAGAGTCTGTGTTCCAGTCCAGTGCGATCCGCAAAAAAGCTGCGAGCACTATCTTTGCAGATCGCACTGGACCGGAATGCAGGCACGAATGGCATGAATGTGCCTGCGTTCCGGGTGCCGGCAATCGCACTGTGGGCACCTCAATCTCTTTTTCTGCAGCCTCTATTCTAAATTAATGGAAAGCAAAGAGGCTTCCGAGAAGAAGTGAAGGAACTGCTGCAACCGGCGGCGGGGAAGTGCGGAGGAGGGAGCCACTCACAGAACTAATGCCGAGCGGTGAGGAGAGAGAGAGAGACGCTCGGCCAGGTTCTGACAGCCGCAGCCTCTTTCTCCCCTCACCGCTCGGCCTTAGTTCGTAATTCATTCAGAAAATATTTTACTATCATCCAGTTTCTGAATGGGGAGGAGCTTCTCCCCATTGAAAAACTCATGAATGAACAGGAAGTGATGTAAATCACATCCTGTTCATTCAGAACTGGGGACACATAGTACTATGTGTATCCAGTTATTTACAAACACTGGAGTGATCAGCTGAGTGCTCGGCCACGCACACGGGGGCTCAGCTTGTCCTCTGGATCCCCCCGATCTCGGATCCCCGCAGCATACAGATGGGGAGAGCAGCGGGGATCCAGAGAAGCCCCACGGCGGGAGTTGAGGACATCGCGATCGACTTAATGGACACCCCTGGTCTAGAGACAGTTCTAGCTTCAGAACATGTGGAAGAAATTGTTCCTCCAGAGCACACATAGACAGGAGAGGTCATGTGATGACTCTCGGGGGACTTCTTCTCTCGGTACTGTCAAAGCTGCTGCTGATTTTCTCCTCAGAGCTGATATCTCACACCTGTGTGTGTGTGCTGGTTCATGAGAAGAAGGAGCTAATTTTATGTTACAGATACAACCCTCAGAGAGTTGGATTGAAGTTCCTCAGTTCGAATTCGAACCGAATACGGGGGTGTTCGGCCCATCACTATTCCTGAGGTCCATGCCATCTTGGCCTTCCTGGCACTTCCAGCAGATATAGGGCTCCTCTGGTTCTCCATCTCTGACAGTTCCAGACCCCATCTGGGTCCACATCTGGCCTCCTGCAGACTTCAGGTTCGTTATTTGGATTCATCCGAGTTGGTTGGATTCAACCATTGTAATTGACGTGGATTTACATCACTGGACGACGTGATTGACATTTGGATTAGATCGATGGACATTTGTTGTTGTGATTTTTTTTTTCTTCAAATAAAGGATTTTTTCTAGGCGTGGTGTGTTTATTTTCTATTTTACTATATTTGGTTAATGAGTAGGAGCAACAACTACCCCACTCAGTTACGATTACATAAAGGGGTCACCCATATTCAGATGAGCCCCCCTCCCCGCAGGGCCAGGGTTGTGGGGAAGAGGCACCCTCCAAATGTTGATTGCATGTGGCCTGGTGTGGGGGGAGGGGGGTGCGCACATTCTCCCCCCCCCCCCCCTTTCCTACTTTGCCAGGCTGCTGCTTAAATCAAAGGTCTGATAAGGGATTTTAGGGGGGGACCCCCACACTTTTTTTTTTGGCGTTGGGTGTCCCTCTCAAAATTCCTACCAGACCTAAAGCGACTGGTATAAATTGGAAGGGGATTCCACACTGTTTATTTTTTATTTTTACGTTTAACATAACAAGTTTTCTCCGAATGACATTCTGAATAAATTTTGGATGCTTCAGAATTTCGTTATCGGAAAATTGGGATTCGTTCAGATTCGTAATTTCTTTAATTTGGAAATTCTGATGCATCAGAATGCCCTAATATGCTGATATTTGTCTGAATTTCAATTCGGAGCAAAATGAATCTCTATTATCAAGTGATCAAGTGATGTTTCCAGTTCCGTCATGTGTTCATACTAAAGTGTACCAGGTAGATCTTTCACAAAGAAAGTATTGAAAGTTCTGGCATTTGCTGTGCGAAATAATTAATTTGACCAAATTAAGACAAATTGCATTGTTAACGTTTAAACTTCAGTTAGTTGCATACGACAGATAACGGAAAATTGAATACTTACCTATTCATAATTTTCTTTTCTTGGTACCTCCATATGGCAGCATACTAGTTTGATTTGATCACAGGTATGCTGCCATGTAGGTACCAGGAAAATGAAAAATTAAATACTTACCTTTTCTGTCATTTTCCCTTCCTGGTTCCTCAAGATGGCAGCATATCTGTGACCAAATCAAACTAGTATGCTGCCATGTAGATACCAGAAAAATATCACTTTCTTTCACATGAGTTGCGAAGATCCGGGCTGTAGTACATTTTTGTAAAAAAGCCAAAAGTGTTTGTCCCTGCAACTTAAATCCTGATCAGTTGCAGGTTATTATTTAATAAAGCTTGGCCATACAGTTCACATCACTAATTAAATGAGTATACAATCTATTTCAGAAAAAGGCCAATGCCTTTTATTTATAATGCCTAAAATGCCATAATTAAAGCCAAAAATAAGAAGTACAGAGAAAACAGGAGGCCAATTTATATGAGCTAGAGCAAAGGAATGTAAAGGCATTGCCCATAGCAACCCATCTGTCATTTTTCTAGTATAAGCTGAAGAATGAAAGTGAACACCTTATTTTTCCTTTGCTGCAGTTTTATTATAGTCGGCCTCTCAAAATACAATTATGAAACATTATGTTGCAGAGATGAAAACACGCACGGCATAACTGCAATGCAATGATTATTACGCAGGGGTTAGTTTTACATATTTTTTCCTGTTTATTGTTCTGGCCATGAAGAGTCACTGGGACCCTGCTGTCTTTTTGATAGCCAGGCTATGCCCCCTTGGCACGGCAGGACTCTGGTATGGGGTTGGGGTTAGATATTCTAATAGCAGTAGGACCCAGCTGAGGAAATGTAATAATTCTAGAATGCAGCCGTGGGGCGTGGGCACTAGGGCAGATTGGCACACTGTGTATTTGGCACTTGCATCTTTTTTTTTTTTCTTACTTCAAGAGCAGCTGAGCCAGGGAAAGGGAGGGGGTGGCACGTTTTCACCTGCCTTTTAATTGGATGTATTTTTAATTAATGGGGCTCCTGAGACCGACATGAGACCAATTTGATCCCTGAATAGGGGTTGGGGAGGAATTGGGAGAGGTACGAGGATTGGACCACTGGGTGCGCTTAAATGCAAGCTCTGTCATCAATCACATGGCACTTTCAATGCTTGCCAGTGTGCCAGCGATGTGCAGCAGACAGTTAACATCCTGGAATGGCGTAGCAGCCCATAGCTCTGTATGCCAACCCCAACATATATGACACTCACTTGAGACCTTCTAAATATGCACATACTGTGCCACCCATGTAGCATAGCAGCCAGTGCTGTACTAAAACTTTGCAGCTGAAGCACCAATCACCACAACCAACTATACTCAAGGCTGAAAACTGCGGCACAAGTAGAGTTTTTGACCATTACAACTAACTAGATGAATTGTTTCATTTTTTTCTATTGTAGATGAAAAAATATAATATGGAACCAGTTTGGTAGAAAACAGCTCTACCTGATGGGCTGTTATGTCTCTAAATGTGTGCCCATTTTCATAATGCATCCTGCTCCTTTTCCTCCTCCTTGAACTCCCCAGCTATTCACTATATTTATATTCAAGATCAAAAGTCTCTGGCTGATTAAAGACTGAAGCAGATACGCGTCCAATCAAATTCCAGGGTCCATTTTCCCACTGTAGGTTAGAACTGGAAAGTAAAAATCTGATTGGCTGCTAGGGGTAAATGTCTCATTATTTGAATAAATTTGTATCTGCATAAATTAACTACTTTTGAATGAAAAGTGTGCGAAGGAGAACATTTCTTGCTGCCTTTAGCACGCAGTCAGAATTCTTGTGTCATTTTCTAACCCGAAGAGCAGAAATTATAGTTGTAAAATTATTAATTGCTATAGCCAACATTTTGTTTTATACATCATCCTCTGCATATAAATAGCAGATTTTGGGTATAAATGAAACAAATATTGCTTTTTGTTTTTTTCCCCTAAATATTGCTGTTTATAGCAACTAGTCAGATTCATGAAATATATTTAATTGTGGAAAATATTTGATAAAATCAGATTGGCTGCTTTTAGGTAATATGAACATTTTCTCATTTGTGAATATTTATGGAGCCTAACGCTTCAATGAAGGCTTTTTCCAGTGCAATAGAAAATTATATTTATTTGAATAAGGCAGCGCAAAGAACACGGAACACAGCGCATCGACCCACAGCATCCGGCCACCTTTCTCTTTTTGTACATATATTAATGAAATTAAGTTGCCAATTGGGATGTGTCACTGAATTTTGCTTTAAAAAAACATACCTGAATGTCGAATTCTTTTCTAAAACCAAATATGACTTAAGATCAGACTCAGATGAGATCCTCCCAGTGGTTCCTGTGCCATGGTATCCCTCCGTTATTTAGGTTTTATTTTCTAATCATTTTTGCTGAAAGACGGATTATTATTTTTCTTGATATTTTCTTTTGCTGTAGATTGCCGTTTGGTATTTTGATGCAATGTCATGTGGTGTTATGGGTTTTTAGTATAAAATACAATATATCATACAGCAATATAGATGGTAAATAATATGTAGCATGTATATATGGTAAGTGCTGACATGTATATACAGTAACACAGCTGGTTCCTTCTTCTCCTGCATCACTGCTTCAGTCTCTCTCCCTCTGCCTTCTGGTGGCAGAAGCTGCAGGGCCCGCTGGGGGTAAATTGCAGGCAGAGGATCCCACTGGCACCATAAGCTGGCAGAAGGGCAGCTGCCTGTGAAGGGAGGGGGAAGATGAGCAGAAGGAACTCTCCTCTCATCCTGGGGTCAGGTGTGTGTTGGTGTATGTAGGGCAGTCATAAATATTTAGTGGTTAACCCTTTTTTGGCTGGAGAGGGGGAATGTTGGGCACTATTGGCTGTGGGTGCTGTTTAAGGTGGGCACTTGACCTGTAGCTAGGAGTATGTGCCAGATACTGGGGGTGGTTGCATGGCATGGTAGCGGTTGTCATAATTGACAGAACAAGGAGAGCAGCTGGTAAATATGTATCAGATAAAAGACTTGCAATCCTGTTTCAATGTAACCCTGGTTTACCACATCTAACAAACATTGAATATTATATATTAAATACAGCTGCTAGTGTTTAATTCCTTATTTTCCTTAGATGGAAAATGTATCTAGATGCCTAAATTGTAATTCAGTATTTGATAGCATGTTCAGGGAGTAAAAATCCCAGCATGCCCTAGTAGCTGTGCATTTATGCTGAGACTTGTAGTTCCCCCGATAACTAGCAGTCTTTGCCAGCTAGTTCTGGAACCATATTGCTCTTCGTGGCAGGTATGGCTTTGCAGGTCCTAATTGTAGAAAATATGTTGATGTTTTATATTGCAATGTGAATGCATGAATACATATATTCCTATTAAAGCTAAATTTTCCTGTGTGTTACATAGAACTGTTCTGTGTTCTATAGAGGAATACTGGTCTGCTTTGTTGTGTACACATAATGACTGATTTAGAAAAGCTGGATCATAATGGTTTAATTGCTCATAGCAACTGCTCATTTCTAGCTATCCTTTTTTCTAGAGCAAGATAAAAAGTAAAAGCTTGCCATTACTTTTCACTCACACCTGGATTTCTCTTGTGTTGCATCTCCTCTTTGGAACTTCCTTGCACATGCCATCAAACTCTAACAAAGCCTCTAAATTCTTTCATCTCATATTTAATTTTTTCATAATTGAGTTTTATTATGTCCCCTTTTTTTTTTTTTTATCTTTATGGAATATATTTTGTGATACCCCCTCTCAGCAGATTCTGGGTCTTTGGGTTCTCAGTACTTTAGTTTCAGGAGAGGGAATATTAATGCCTCTTGCAAAATTCAGTAAGTCTATCTCTGAAAGCTTGGGAAGTAGGACACTAAAACTGCTGAGATATCAAAACCAGATTCCTCAAGAGACAAACAAATGCAGTAGATGATTTACCTTCTAGCATTGGTTTGGGGTGAGCTGATTTCTTAAGGCAGATCTTTACTCTTTTAAAAGTTCTTAAAAATTATAAACAGAAAAAATGCAATACTCACCTTCATTCCAGCATTGTCACCCTGTCAGGGACCAGAGCACCTCCGAGTGGCACTGTGGAGCTGGAACCTGATCCTGCAGGTCCAGTGCTCACCTGCAGGTGTCTGCCAGCAATTAGTCGCCACCTGGTGCTGCTCTGGGGGGGGGTATTTAACGTCTCCCGCTGTGAGGCCTGTGCCGCAGTATTGTTGCCATATCCTGTTTCCTGTAAACCAGTATCCTGTTGCTGCCTTGGACCCTGACTCCTGACCCTTACCCCTGAGGTTTCCCGATCTGTGACTCCCGGCCCTCCTCTTGTTGCCCTGTTCCCCAGGTTATCACCAGCCCTGTTATTTTCTGTGGGTGATTTGCCGTTTGTATATAGTGTGGCTCTTGTCTGTTTCTTGCGGGTAGTGATGAGATTGCATGTGTTTATGTGGTTTGACATATCTATTAAACTATCATTCACAAAGATTATTGTGGTATCTACAGTGTGGTCACATATTCGGTTCACCTGTTTAGGTACTTGAACGTGGTGTTGGGACACCTGTGCTTGGTATCGTGACTTACTGTTCTCTCCAGTTTTGCTGGTCCTCCTCCCAGCAACATTTGTATTACTTCTAATGAGCTCAGGCCCACATTGACAGACCCCTTGGGGTGTGTGTTTTCATGGCGCTCCTGGGTTCTCAGAAATATTACGTAGATAATAAGTAAACGCCATCACCACCCAACAATGGAGAGTAACAGAAATCTGGGCTTTACACATGTTCTGTAGACTATTTTTTTTTCATAAAGCTTAATGTTTCTCAGTTTCTGATGTCAATGTCAGTGAAGGAGGCTGGACATCTATCCTATTATATAACCTATTAAAGTGTATGTACACCCTACCATTAAAAGTGTTTTGTTACATCTGTGCAAAAAAATACCTGTTGATCCTGTTAGAAATTGTATGAGCTAATTTATTTGTGTAGTAAGCTGCCTGCGCTGCACTACATAACACTCCCCTGATGTTATGGGTAAGAGTAAAGGGGGAGGCATTCCGTCATCCTAACATATATCCTGTCCTAGAGTGAAGAGAAAAGGGGGAGATTTTCTGTAGTCCTAACACACTTAGGGTTCTTTCACTGCGATAGCAACCAATTAAAAATAATGCACTTCCTGGCCTCTGAACTGTGGTCAGATAGTTTAGTGGGGCCAGTCATGGGGCATTTTTGTATGTTCCCATCCCATCCCTGTAAAAGTCAAGGTTCTCAGCAGGCTTTTGTCAGTGTGTATTGGAGGGGACATGTAGTAGATAGAGATCTACGAAGGCTTACAGGGAGAAATAGTTGCTGCTATACTTATCATGCAAGGATACCAATATTTAATTTTTTACATGGGGACAAGGTGGTGCTTAAAGGATAATTAAACCCTCTGAGTTTTTTTTGCATGTATCTATTGCCAGCAAGCAGAAGATACAGTATATGCAAAAACATGAAAAAAAAAGTTACCAAAAAGGTTCAAATGTTGGCAGCGGGCAGCGGGCACGCAGACAGACAACGTGGGACACAAAAGACACAGCAGTCAGCACTGGATCAGAGACCAGCACGAGCGCTGGAGGGACTCCTGGAAAGAAGACGATTGGATTGTTTTTAAAGTGGTGAAAACAAGAACACGGCTGCTTGCCGTTCTTGCTCTTGGTACTGCTTTTAACAGCCAGCGATTGCTGTTCATGTACAAGCGATCCGATGAAGCTGGGGAAGCAGATCTCTGCTTCCTCAGCTTCTTTGGGGTCCCTAGGTGACAGGGGTCTGAAAGACACCTGATGTCTCCATAAAGAGGACCTGTCACACCCATCTGCTATTACATAGGAGGCTTGTTGGCCCCCTATGTAATAGCGATAGGGTTAGTGTAAAAAAATTAATACAAATAAAGTGTTTAAAAGTTATAACAATGAAAGTAGCATAAAAGAAAACAAAAAAATTTCAAAAAACAATTTTTTAAGTACCCCGCCCCCCACGTGCACGCACATACACACACGCGTCGGTGCGCCTACGTGTGAAAACGACAATTGTGCTACACATGTTACATATCGCCGCAAACGAGTGAGAGCAATAATTCTAGGCCCATCAAACACTGTTAGCACTAAATTGATGAGCGGTAAAAGTGTTTAAAATGTTCCCTATGGCTTGACCTGTTTGGTATCTAATTACCCGGCGTGACCCCGTCTTTCATATTTTACCAAAAAATTGGGTATTATATTATGTTTCTGTGCACTAAATTTTAATTTAGTTTATTTTTTCCTAAAAATATTGGTTTGATAAACATTTGCGCAAAAACCGTGCGACATACAAAATTGCAACTACCATTTTTGTATTCTATAGGGCCTCTGCTTTCAGAACATATATAATTGTTTGGGTGTCTGAAGCTGTTTTCTAGCCAAAACTTTATATTTTATCATGTGTGTGCAAATTGTAAGAAAATGCTCCGGACGGCAAGTGGTTAAAGTAGTGGGGCTATCTCCAGTGTTCGTTTTGTCTAGGGGGCTCAAATAAAGCTCTATTACTGACCTGATCCTCCTCTCTGGCTGTGGTATGTCCCACGTCTAATGGACCTGCATAAGATGTGATGATGTCAACTGTCCTTAGACTGCTGGAGCCCGGGGAAGAAGAGGCTGTGGGGACCGGTCTAGCAGCTAAGCACCTTTGGACTAAACAAGCACTTAACCCTTGCAGTGCAGGGGTAACCCCTTTTTTTAAAAATTCCCGGAATTCTCCTTTAACGCATTTTGCTTTGGCAGGGTTGGTGAAACAGATATACTTGATGAGCATCAGAAGGATCCTTTTCTGCGATACTCAGGCACGGCTCACACTGGGTGGTAGCTGAGCCCAATTCCAGACACATAACCTTTGGAATGAGCACCAACAAACCAGAAGGGCAGCAAGCACCAGGATAACAATCACACACTGCTGGCCTTGAAGTGAGAAGCAGTCCGTTTAGTGATCTCTGTCTGTCCCTGCGGAAGAAACAGCTGACTGTGAGATTTGTCCTGAAAGAAGAACAGGGGAGAACTGACAGTCATTGTTCAGCACATCATGAGACTTTCCTGCAGTGTTTGCGGACAATACCTTTAACGTTATTATGTATAACTGGCTTTGTACAGCTCTTCATAAAGAAGGATTGAATGACATGCACAAACCCTTATTCTTGCCGTTTTCAGAATTCAGTAGTCCTGGGCTCCTTATTTAAGTTCTGTAGATTTATATCCATTTATATGCGGGATTAGGGATACTGACACTTCCGGGCCCAGCTTTCCCACAATGCAATGCAGCCTGCGCTTGTTGTGTGCAATTAGTATTTTTCTGGCATTGTGATGCAGACAGAGTGAGAGGAACAGATGCCGAATCCTCATTGTGTTCTATGTAACCTAGAGACAGCCTGCTGGCCCTGCCTCCCTCCCTACAATCTCAATCCCAATCAACCCCAAGCCTTACACCTTCAAGGAACCCCCCCTCCCCTTCTACATCCAAATATACACCCTTCCTCAACGAAATATGTTCCCCAGATGCTTGTTGGAAGTCAGCGAAAAACTGAACAAAACATCATACAAAGAGAAAAAAAATTGTATATATATCTTTTTTTTTTTTTTACTAACTGGTCACCAGTAGGTGCACATCTATCGTGTACTGATGGGTTGTGGACGGACTAATGTATGATGGATGTATATTAGGCTAGTTTGTCGTCTGAAGCACACAGTAGTAAGATACTGTCTGGAAGCAGCTTCAGTTCCTTTGACAGATCCAGAACATTGTACAGCACTTAGTGTAGCACAAACAAAAAGCAGGACATGGGTACATTTTCCTATTACATATTGATGACCGCATTGTATGTTTTGCTTATTGTTCTCAGTAGGTTAAGTCTAATTCATTAACTATGAAGTGACTGCATGGAAGTGACTCCCCACAGAGATCATTGGTATGTAAGGTGACTACTGTGACTGTATACATTGCACTTCTTGACTGTGAGCAGTACATATCAGTAGGGTTGCAACAACAAATTGATTTAATCGATGAAAATCAATATTGAGAATTGTCGATTATTCTCATTATTGATTAGTTGACTCTCCGATTAGTTGCCGCCGCCGTGCTCTTGGCGACATTGCTGGGATCACGTGTACAAAGCAAGCGCTGGCTTCTTCCCCGCTGTACATTTAGCTCTGCTTGCCCAAAGTAGGGATAAATGTAGAGAACAACTAACCGCCCGGCGCCCAGAACTGCATGTGACGGGCTTCGGGAGTTAGGAATTCCACCCCCCTGCTGCCCCTCTACTCCCTGCAGCTCCAAGGCCGGGCCTTGGTTGGGAAATCCGGCCCTGGTCATGCTCCAGCTGGAAACATTGCTGTGATGACATGACAGAATTCTTTGCCTTTTGTACTGCTGATTTTAATTAATTCAAATAAAAGAGCTGACTTTAGATGGATATGTCCAGAGTGCGAATGACAAAGTCTTATGTGCCTTAAGTTAACTCCATGTCTGCCCAAAATGGGTTATCCTTGCACAAGGAATATTTTAAGATGTGCTCTCCATGAGGGGGGGGGG
>NW_017306703.1:1062581-1109199 GCF_000935625.1 Nanorana parkeri
CCAAATAATATTTTATAGTGTGCCCTCGCCGGGGGGGGGGGGGGGGGGAGGTGAGCATACAGGACTCACTTTTCTGCAGAATGGTGATTGCAGCCAAACATGTGCAATAGCTACAGCAGGAGAGTGTTGTCTGTCCATACTGTTTTCGAAAAATAAAATCTATATGTGTATGGCTAGGTTCACTGTGGAGTTGACTGTGCATATATTAAAATATGATTTGTTCTGCACAAAACCGTTGATTGATTAGGACTGAAATAGCATTATTAGCCTGGTAATTGGTTCCTGTTTATTTTGTATTCCTCAGAGCAGCATAATTCAGACTGAAAGGGAGAGCACTTTGATCTAAATTGGCTTTACTGTCTTGCACAGTGCTGTCAATCTAACACTGGAAGCATGTTGACAGGATGACAGACCTAATCAGTATGCTGCTGCTCCGTCACTGTCCAGTTAACAGGTTGGAGATTTTCCAGTGACCAAGCTTTGTGGTTTAACTTATGTTTGGAAAAGTGAGGTCAACAAACTGGCTAAGCTGTCTTGTTAGGGTACATCACATAACTAGTTTAACAGAACCCTATGCAATGTAGAACGATTGTTACTTGAGGAACGTGACTGCCAGTATACAAATATCAACTCTTAAAACATTAAAGAAGAACTCTAGGATTTTTAAATGTTAATTCTTGTATTTGGGGCCACACCCACCCTGCAAGGGCTACCTGCTTGTTTTTCTCTAGAGGACGGAATAAAGAATAATACTAACCCAATCCTCATTTCCACCTGCTAGACCGGTCCCGCAGCCTCTACCGCCCTGGGCTGCAGCAGATCTTCTCGAACTTCATCTGGGGTTCGTCGCGTCCCCGCGTGAACTACAAAACCTTGTCTCTGCCCAAGTGTAAAAGGGGTGCAGGAGCCCCCGGACATACGCATTTACCATGCGGCATCGCTCCTGCTCCGCATTTCGGATTGGTTCCATAGGGCCACTGACAAACAGTGGGTCCTGATCGAGGTGGTGATCATGGGCTCAGACCTAATGGCATTACCCTGGATTCCCCCGACATCTCGGGCCATGCCCAACACCCCGCCTATCCTGACTCTTCATGCGCTACGAATATGGGACCGATGGGTCTCGCACTGCGGTATCTCATCCTATATCGGGCCCATGACACCACTTTTTGGCAACCCAGCCTTCCCCCCGACACAACACGGATCCTCTTTTGGGCGGTGGAATAGAGACTCGCACAGACGAGTGGTAGTGGCCATGCGGGAGAGCACTTCGGATTCAGCGGCCGGAACTACGTGGTTGGCAGATATACAATTCCAGTCCTTTGTGTCCTCCTTCCCTCAGCCTGAGGCTTTTGAAGCGGAGCCGACAGACTTTGACTCCCTTCTACTGCAGTCCTTTCCCCCTTCCCACACCATCTCGACACTCTATTCCCTTCTCTCTGTCTCCTCATCTCCGGGTCGCCCAGGGTATGTCCAGAAGTGGGAGATCGAGTTGAACCTTAATGTCAGTGAGGAAGAGTGGGAGAAATCTTTCGTGCTCTCACACTCCCTATCCATTGCCAGTAAGGCCCACGAGAAGAACCTGAAAATCCTTACCAGGTGGTATAGATGCCCTGCAGTACTGCACCGCTACTACCCGCAAGTACCAGACACATGTTGGCGTTGCCAAGCCTCCCAGGGTCATATGACTCGCATATGGTGGAGGTGCCCTCCGATCAAGGAGTTCGGGCAAAAAAGTGCTGGATGTTTATCACCGAGTGACGGGTTCAGTGACCCCTAATGACCCCAAGATCACCCTGTTGTCTATTATACCAGGCTCTCTGAAATCTGTAAAACGGGGACTTTTGCGGCACTTTTTAACAGCTGCAAGGGCTGTCATACCCCGCCACTGGCGTACACCAGTTATCCCCTCTTTGGCGGAATGGACTCTGGAAATGGACCGCATTGCGGACTTGGAACGCTTGATGCGTCGCTGCACCAAATCGGTAAAGCAAAACAAACGACAAAGCCCATTTCGTGTGCACCTTACTGTATAACTGGTAACAAATTGTTGAGTGCGTTTGTCGTTTGTTTTGCTTTACCGATTTGGTGCAGCGACGCATGGGGTTTCTCAGCTGCCAATGGGATGTGCGGGATCCCTTGTGTGTCTCTGTACCTTTAAGGAGGTGGGGCGTCCTCCTGACAGGCCTGCACCCAATTTGATATCTTCTGCCCCCATGTGCTCCAAGATGGAGACTCTCATAGTTTAGAGTTAGGACCGCACTATAAGAGGTGCCTTGGCGCGGCAGTGCGGCTTACACATCCTTTGCAGAAGACGTGTATCCAAACCTCTGTCATTGTCCTTAGTGGTGAGACAAGTTGTTTTACATGCTGGTTTGTGAGTGTGCCATGATGCCTTTCTACTGTACCTGGGTTCACATCTAGGCGGCACTGTTTTTGCGCATTTATACGCATTGTGCACATTTGTATGCAGGTTTTTAACGTGTGTACATGAAGATGCGCATTTTGATTGGCAGCCCATAAACCATTATGGGCAATGGAAGAACGTGCGTATAAACCCAAAAAAACAAAAATGTACAACATGCTTCTGTTGCGCGTTTTTGGGCATTTCCAATGAAGTCTATGGGGCAAAAAAGCAATTTTATCTGCCCAAAGAAGCTCCTGTACCTTTTTGGGCATTTTGCATTTTTCTGCTTAGGTGTGAACCAGGGCCAGTGAAAATCATTTGGATTTATTGTGTTGGGCAGTTAAAAGCACTTTTGGAACTGCTCAAAAACTCATAGGTGTGAACCAGGATTAAAAGAACCAAAGCCAGAGACAAAAGCAGGGCAGGAATGGCTGTGTCCTTATTTATCTCAGTACAGGTTTCTTTAAATGGCAACCATAATGACTGCAGTTTTGTAAATGTAAGGCTAGACGACTGAACAAGATATATTGTATTCACGAAGTGTGAGTGTATTTTTTTCATAGCCTCTCCCATTAGAGCAATACAGTCGGAGCAATTTGTTAAAATATAATTTGTTTCCTTTTAATACTGTGATCATCCTCCCCCACACTTCATCCTATGTCATCCATCTGTCCATTTTTCATATCACAGTCTCTCTTTTTAAAAAAATCCTTTTCCACTCTCTTTCCCTCTGTCTTTCTCCTTCCTTCCTCCTCTCAGCAAGTTTTTTTTATGTGATTGCAAGCGCTGCATGGTAATTAGTGCTAAACTCATTTGCACAAGTACAGTTAATTGGCTACAGCAATTAATTAATGTGTTGAAGATCTGGCACCAGAAAAAGAAAAAAAAAAAGTTTGTCATAAAACAAAGGGAGTAAAGTTAGACTGTCCGACTTCCTGTCTGAAGGCTGGTATATACCAAATAATCAAGGTGTCTGGTTTTCACCCCAACACAAGTATATGCACAGCTTTGTATTTGCATGGAGCAGACAAGTGAGGGAAATATCAGAGACATGGGTTATGTTGCTTTTGAAAATTATAATGTAGCGCCCTGGGGGAAAGGGTGCTATTAAATCTAATGTTTATCAAATTGTATGTGGTCTAATACCAATTTGTAGTTTGGTTCATGTGGTTGTCCCCTGAACCAGCGGTCGGCAGAAAATTTGGGTGGTCCCCAGGTCCCTCTGATGCCTGCAGGCTGGGCCGTCATTGAAGCAGCACAGAGGCTCCGGGGCTGCCTCTCACTGGATCAAGCAGCGGCTGTCACAAGGAATGCGCGGGTCAAATTACAGTGCTGGCTCTGCAGAAGGCGGGGCATCTCGTCAGTAGCCGGACTGAGCAGGCTGCGGGACATAGAAAAAGTGGGGAGAAGCCAGGTAATAGTGGCTCAGTGTGGGGGAAGGGGAGGCACAGGGTGGTTGGGGGCAGTGCTGAAGCTGGGAGGGGGGGGCATGTGCCCCAGGCGCCGCTGGCAGTGCCAGTGGCAGATTTGATAGGGGGGAAACAATTAATATTATTGCTGGGCCGTGGCTTCCTCACTCCACCAGCACTGCCACTCCTGCAGGCACACCCGCATCTATGTATGTATGTGTATATGAGAATATATTTATATATGAGGAAACAAAAAATTTGAGAATATATATATTTAGAAAATTCATATTAGTGGTCAGCAGCGGGATTTAAAGTTATGAATTTAGTACTGCAGGGTGTGCCCTGTTGATAGAACGGAGCAGCCAATGGGATTGCTAGGAGTGGATTTCCCTTCCCAGCCAATCACTGTTGAATGATGTTTTGCAAAGGGAAATACAGTAGCCAATAGCAATCTAGCTATGCATTCCTTTACTGGGTTTTTTTCTCTGACTGACGGCGGCCCCGATGTCAGAAAAAAAAAACAGATCGCAGATAAAGGTTTACTCTGCTAGATGGAGCAGAGTAAACCTTCCCGGGAGAAAATGTTTCTCTCCCAGGCGGCCGGGAGCCGCTATCTAATAGTGGGATGATCCCGGAGCGTCCGTGAGAGTTGGGATGTCTAGGTATCACACAGTCACCAAATCATGTTGCTTACTGAAACATGTTCTTATGTATATAAAAGGCTCCAGACTGCTGCCCTGTCTGCATACTATGTGTATCTTTCCTGGTGGATGGCCTACTTGGTCCATACATCTAGAGTTGACCTTTAAGCAGAATAGTGACAGTTTTTGGGTTAAGATCTTTGTGGCTGTAGCAAATATTCAAAGGAGAATATTTAAGGCCAAAGATAAGAATGGTTGCATGTGAATGATAAATGAACAAAGGTTGGTTAATCCTAACCAATTTAAGTTATAATTTCCAGGTGTCCTGATATAGGGCTTGTTCACATGCATTGGTTTTGCTTGGGTTTTAAGTACGTTCCAATGCATTCTGGTGTGTTTATATGCATTTTTGTGTTTTCCAGTGCAAGAAAATGCATGTTGCTGCACTTTTTTAAAAGCTCTGGAACTGGACACAATGGTGTGAACTAGCCTCATTTAAAACCATTGGAATTACTGTGTATGCATTTTTTCCCCGTCCAACCTGGTGTAGGGGCGTTTCAAGTATAAACCTCACCCTGACAGCAGGGCTGGATTCCCCACAAGGCCACCAAGGCCATTGCCTTGGGGTGGCAGGGAGTAGAGGGGCAGCACAGCAACAGTCCTGTTTTTGAGTCTTGTGTCTGAGTGTAAGGCCAGCTGACACAGCCACCTGGGAGCCCGCTTAGCCCTCCTGAGACCCCACACAGCCACCTGACAGCCTGCCTGGCCCATCTGAGAGCCCACTTAGCCCACCTGAGACCTTACACAGCCACCTGAGAGTCTGCATAGCCCACCTGGGAGCCCGCTTAGCCCACCTGAGACCCCACACAGCCCCTTGTGAGCCCGCTTAGGCCACCTGAGACCCTACACAGCCACGTGAGAGCCCGCATAGCCCACCTGAGAGTCCACGCAGCCCACCTTGTGAGCCTGCATGGCCCTGGTGAGAGCCCACACAGGTCACCTGAGACTCAGGGACACCAGGGCGCCACCCTGGAACAACACGGAGTATGTAGCTTCATATTATTTTGTATTGCTGGGATTTGTAATCCTCTATAGCCGGTCTGAACCTTGTATGTTTGTTTTATAACATTTTTGCTGTTAAAAAGTTCATGCAAAGTTCTGCAGTATGAGTATTTTCAGTTTGCATTCTTGTGTATGTAAATATGTTTTTAATTTATCAATTCTAACAGTCATTGGTAAATGACGAGAATGGTGGGGTATAATAGAATAGAACACACTGGCTTGGTGCATGGAAGTGGTGTTTTTTAAGATTAAAATGGCGAGAGGTTTGCTTTACCTAGAGTGTTTGCATCTCTGTAACTGGAGTTAGAGGACAATCACTATTAGGTAAGTGTGTTTGGTTGTTATCACATGACTGCATTAGTGTGTATGCACCTAATCAACAGTTCTACCAAATGTTTTGAAGTTATCGATAACTTTAAAGGGCAATTCCCCTTTCCCAGGTGAATTGGGAAAATGGAACTACCCGCCTTCAATCTGGCCCCCTCTCCCCCACTATACTTACCTTTGGGCGAATGCTCCTTCCCCTCCGCTGCTGGACCCTGGCCTCCTGACTGGGCTCTCCTCTGCCGCGGGCCTCATAGCGACCGCGTCTGCTGGCAGGTGTAAGATTTGAATAATGTCTGTCCTAACAAATGGTTAAAGATCTAAAAGCATTGTATGTTAATGAGTGAAGCTTGCAAAGGCCTGCTACACAGACACATCTAAAAGGTAAAATATTATTTTTCGGTATGCTGTGTGAATGGGAACACAACAAACATATAGAGGTGTTTTCTCAAATTTGACTGCAGAAGTGGAAATACACTTTGAGTCTCTGGTTTGCATACCTACATCTCATGCACTGGAATCTTGTGCCAATGACTAATCCTTCCTGTAACAAAAGATAATGGCCCTTGGAGATCAGCACTAATATGCTTTGCAAAGTGTACCCTTAGCATCATTTTGTAATGGCAGTTTATTATACATGTTTAGCACCCCCCTGACCCCCGAAGGCCTGAGGTGGACCCCCAAGGGGTAGCAAGGCCTGACATTTCTCCCTCAGGGGTGAATCCATAGCCAAGTTGTAGGATGTGAACCGTAAATTGGGCACCAGTCACTTTAAGTGACTTTTTTAAATCTTTTATTGTAGAACAGCAAAACTATGAGAGAGGGTATAGGCCTACAGACATCCTTAGCAAAAATAGACTCCAGACCCACCAATCCCTTCCAGCTTTCACAGTGTAGAAATATTTTAGTAGAAGAGAGGATGACATTGTGCAGTAGAACAACAGCTGAATAGGGATGTGCATGAGATCTTCACCAGACTTGTTCCTGAGGTCCATTGCCATCCACACCTTCCTGGCACCTCCAGCAGTCATAGGGCTCCTCTGGTCCTCCTCCCCAGATAGTTCCAGATCCCACCTGGGACCACATGCGGCGACCTCCAGGCTTGAGGCTTAGTCAGCTTCCCCAACCTTATACATCCCAACCCCAGGCCAAGCCCAGGGTCAGAGTGCCCCAGCACATGGCAATCCCAGAGTATTTATGCACTTCTTCAGCACGCACCACTGGCCATGAAACTCCTAGTGATTGGCTGGTGAGGCATAGACACTCCTAATGTTCCCCTATTGGCTGCCCCACTCTGTGGCAGGGTTACACCCCACTTGCAGGTAGGTGCAATCAATTGCAGAAAACCTGGAATTAACTAGTTAATACCAGACTACAAATCAAAATGATTACAGTGTTAGCAACACTACATTTTAGTAGCCACACCACTTAGGGTGGTAGGGGCTACACATACATAGTTTCTGTTCATAATATAGGGCAGCATGTTTAGAAACAGTGTTTAGAGATACTTACTGACTATACTTCTTTATACAGTGTAGCATGTTCATAATCAGTTTTAAGAGATACACAGCATCATTATACAGTTTCACGTGTTCATTATGAGTTTAAAAATAGCATTTTCATATATTTCAGTGTGCTTATTATCAGTATGTAAAAATACTATACATTACTATACATATATACTATGCATTATTATACAGTGCAGCATGTTCACTAATAGTATTTTAGATAATCTGCATAATTATATAATGCAGATTGTTCTTTTTAAAGCTACAGTCTTTCATCATTATACACTACAGCATGTTCATTATCTATGTACGATACACTCAGCATCATTATACATTGCAGTATGCTCTTTATCTGTGTACAGAAATACTTGACATCATTATACAGTGTAGTGTGTTCATAATCTATGTAAAGAGATGCTCAGCATCGTTATACAGTGCAGTGTGTTCATTATCTATATACAGAGGCACTCAGCATCATTATACAGTGCAATGTGTTCATTATCAATGTACGGAAACGCTCAGCATTATTATTATTGTTGGAAAAACAACATCATATACTGAGCTGTAGATGGCGCTGTAGTGCAATGTTAGTCTCCATATGCATACTTATCTATGATACACAGGAAGTTTTCCTATATACTGTAAATGTTTCCTGTATAATGCTGTATTCTGATATAATGTCCTTATAAGCAAGTAAAATTTAATTCAGCATTCCTCAATATCTCAGTGCTTCATCTAAACACATAACCAACAGGTTATCGGCCCAGGCACTAAACAGAACACTGCAAGTCAACCAGAGCCACATCCAAGCTACTGAAAGATGGCAAGTAGTTCAGATATGAAGTTTGCAATCGCAAAGCTTAACAATAGCAACTGCCAGCTATGGAAGTTTAAGCTTCATCTATGGCACAGACGACTAGGGCACCGAAACCCAGAAGCCATAAAGGATATTATAAAAGAGGTATATCAGAAGATATAACCATACTGCCCTGCCAAATGCTCATGACATGCAAATCTTGTATGGAAGCAAAGGCAACACATACCCCGCTTCCTTAGGCCATCCAAAGAAAGGCTACCCACCCCTTGGAGCTCATACACAGTGACACGTGCGGACCAATGAAAACTCCCACATCAGGTGGGAACAGATATCTACTGACTTTCATTGATGATTATTCCAGGTACACAACAACTTACCTGATGAAGCACAAGAATGAAACATCAGAAAAACATCAAGAGTTTGTAGCCATGTCCAGCAACAAATTCCAATGAAAACCAGGAATTATACGTACGAACAATGGAGGGGAATACATCAGTAAGGAAGGGGAAGGAAGGGTATAGTATACCAGACAACCGCACCATACAATCCTGAACAAAATAGTGTAGCAATACAGAAAAATCGGACTCTTATAGAAATGGCCAGATGCATGCTGTCAGATGCCAACCTACCTAAGAAGTACTGGGGATAAGCAGTCATGACCACAACAGAATAGACTACCTTCAAAAGCCGTTGAAAGCCCCTTATTTTAAATGTGGAATGGTTTGAAGCCTAGCCTAGGGCACATCAGAGTGTTTGGATGTAAAGCTTACGCCTGTATTCCCAAGGAGAAGCAATCCAAATTGGAGAACACAGCCATTGAAGGTATTCTGGTGGGCTATAGTAAACTAAGGGATATATAATCCTCCACCCAAAGACTGACAAAGTGACAATAATATGCAGCGTTTATTTCAATGAAAACCCATCACCAGAAACAATGATCCCAGGACATTGTGAAGTGAATTCGCCCAGTGAACCAGCAACCTGAAATTAGAAGAACCACCTTGCAAGCTGTCATATACTGCTAAGACACATAGCATACCCAAACCAACATCATGGGAAGACATAGAAAAATTACCAAAATGTGAAGCCAATCAATGGAGACAGGCAGCAGAAGAAGAAGAAATAAAATCACTCCAGGAGAAAAAAAACCTGGACACTCAATATTGCTCATCAGAAGAAATGACTGCAGATGCACTCACCAAGCTATTGCCAAGGATCGTCACAGTTTCCTTAGAGAGATGCTAAATGTCATGTAGTAACGCATATGCTGTTGAGAAGGGGTGTTGGAAATACAACAACATATACCGAGCTGTAGATGGCGCTGTAATGTAGTCTCTATGCTTGTGTGCTTGCTAATCTATTATATACACAGGAAGTTTTCTCTGTATGCTGCATAATGCTGTATTCTGATATAATGTCCGTGCTGCATCTAAACACATAACCAACAATTATACCGTGCAGTGTGTTCATTACCAATGTACGGAAAAACTCAGCATCATTATACAATGCAGTGTGTTCATTGTCAGTGTACGGAGACACTCAGCATTATTACACTGTGCAGTGTCTTCATTATCAATGACGGAGATACTCAGCATCATTATACAGTGCAGTGTGTTCATTATCAATGTGCGGAGAACACTCAGCATCATTATACAATGCAGTGTGTTCATTATCAATGTACGGGGATACTCTGCATCATTATACAGTGCATTGTGTTGATTATCATGCTACAGATTCTCTTCTCCACTCTGCAGTGAGGCCAGCACTGTGGTTTGAGGATGTTACCATCTCTGCAGAACGCCCTTGGAAGACGAATGCATTTTCAGCAGAATAATTAAGTTAATTAACAAATTCACATGCATATTCATCGCCTATTAATGTGTTCTCAGCTCAGCTTGACGAACGTTTTGGTTATAACCAGCTCATTAACATACTGAAATCTGCAGCTATCAAAAAAAAGGAAGGGGAGGGAGCACATAAGGAAGAAACGTGGAGACAGACTGGTTCATGCACACATATGGCACATGTATGTACATTTGGGCACATGAAGTGCAGGTAGATAGTGTTTTAGAATGTTTGACATTTTTTATGTAGAAATGTCTTCATTATCTCTGAACCAGTTCTGTGTTTCTCTCGCTCTCTCCCTCCTTTCCTCTCTATCTCTTCCATATTGCCCTCTTGGGGGAAACCTTGGAATCTCTGCCAACTTCTCTCTTGTTCTCTCTTCGTACTGTCACCTCCTCCCCCCTACACATACACACATACACACACTTCTGTCTCTCTACCAGATAAGTTTGTTTGTCTCTAGCTCTTCTCATTCTTGTCATGCACTCTATTTTTCATGCATCCCTCCACCTTCCCATCCTTAGCTGTCTCTTGTATCACCTCACTCTTTTGCCTGCCAACTTGCCTTCACAGAGATATGCCTTTTTCAGAGGCTCTCCATGGAGTGTTTTTCAAAGCTGAAAGGTGTGATAGGGGCAGTGCCAGGTTGGCACAGACTGGCTGCAAGGGGAAGGCAGAGAGAGCAGGTCCAGGCAGAGAGCACAAGAAGGAGAGAGAGGGAGAAGAGAGATATACGGAGAGACATAACAGCTGTCACCTTAATTCCTCTAACTCTCTGTTTGTGGTCATATTAGGAGAACAGATTAGGTTCTGGCATGGCTCTCATTTGTTTCTGACACATGGTAATACTCTGTGTCTTCATCCACAGCGGTTTGTGCAGGCAGGTGAGTGGAGGGCACAGAAATTCTTGAGCAAAGAGAACATCACATAGCTTCACTGTATTGGCCTGTGCCAAGTGCTTGCATGCAGTTGCCCATGGATGCCCCGAACACACCACTGGTGTCTGCATAGGTTGAGGCCATGTCTGGATGTTGCTAATGGCCTATGAAATGAAAAAAAATGTATGTAGATACTAATTCAAACCAAATTACTTGTGCACCATATAAATCGTTCTGTGATGCAAAGGTGCAGTAAAGGCAAACATGAACATCTTGCATTTAGACTGACTCAAGGTACACTGCCTCCATGATTAGCAGCTCTAATTTTATCCTGGAGCTTATCTTCTGCACCTTACTGTATCACTACATTATCGTAAACTACTTTTTAATTAAGTAGAAAAAGCAGGCCATTCCATTAATTTGTTCCCTGGTCCTTTCTAAACCTCCCTTACCCACAAATGCACATTAACGTTTAAGAGGAATGTTACACTGCACAGAAGTTAAGTGACACAATTTTGCAGTCTTCCAGAGAACAAAAAAGTAATAATAATTATGAAATACCTCTGTTACACCCACAGTCAATTCTTTTGTGCCCAGAAAGCCCTGCTGATTATGGGTTGATGAGGCCTTGACTAGGATAAGATGCACTGTCTGGAAAAGTCAAGGGAGGAAACTAGATTGTTAGAAAGTATTATGCATGGGATAACCACTGACCTGTACTTGGACAAAGCAATTAATAAGAATAATAAAGGGGAAAAGTTGATGAACTCTATCTATCTAGCTATATCCAAGAAGGTTCTAGGGCACATAAAAGAAGGAAATGATCTGAAATGACCAGGAATTGAGTCAGCAATAAAGTAAGCAGCTCATAGTAACTTAGAGGGTAAAATGGCTAGGAATCAAGGGATCGTAAATCCAGCCCTGACACCAAAGTGCAGAGACTCTGGAGTGCCTGGTCTATACCCTTGCCCCAAGGTTGTCCCTAAGGAGTACAACACAGGTAGTCATCTCCTTTGTTTGCCCTGAAGGAGACCGCTGAAGAGTGGATAGGGAGCCAAGTGAAATACCAAGTCATAAGGCAGAAATAAAGGTTCATACTAAAAGTCAAGGCAGGCAGTAGACCGAACCTGGGGGAAGATCAAGGTAGGTGGTAGACCGGCAGACTAGTTGATCCCGGGATAAGCCTAGGTCAAACTAGAGAAGCAATAAAGATCAATATGATTTATAAGTACACAGGAACTGACAGGAACAAATTTGTTCAGACACTGAAGCAATGCACAGAACCAACTATAAACTAGAGAAGAAGAAAGAAGAAGATGTAATGAGGTACATAATTCTAATCTAGGGTGAACTTTCCTAGCACATGGGAGAAAGGAAATGCGAAGAATTCTTCAGGTGCAACTGCTGAAATGAAAATAGTGGCAGGTGTCCAGCTGTCTCCATAATAATCTCCGTGTCATACAATTGTTGCACAATTGCAAACTACAGTCTGTACTGGCAGGAATACCAAACCTCGCGATTACCAGGAACAGAGATTCACGTCCTTGTCATAAGCACAGACAGAATGTCAAGACAAGCATTCTGCAACGTCAAAATAGGTTACATTAATTTTTAAAGCAAAGCAACATTAGCATCATTAATGAGACACATCCCAGTGACATCCCACACTGGGCAGGCACCGAAATACAAATCATCCAATAATATTTAGTTATTTGTCACAGCAATGAAATAGTAAACTGTCCAAAACCACAAAGTCATTCCCAAATGTGACATAATTTAGTGCCTGTTAGTCTGGAATGTTAATTTTAAGGAACTATGTCTGATACAGTGGTCTTTGTTGCAGAACTAAACCTGCCTAGTTTCTAAAACTATGCATTTTAAGAATATATTGATTATTTAACTAAAAGGTCATAAGGCCTAAGCATTGCAGAAAGGGTAAGTCTTGTAAGACCTGTGTGCTTGAAAAACAAAGCTAATATAAGACCAAAGAAAAATGTCACCAGTTCAAATTCTAGTTTTTATCTTTTGAACAAAATGGAATCATTTTGAATACAAAATGAATCCCTAGCCTAACTAATATTTTCACCCAAAGTCTACAACTAAAAAAGTAAGTTATTTTAGATCAGGAACATTAACCTGTCACCAGCAAATGGTTTGTAGGGGAGATTGTATTGATATTGTTTGTTGAAACAGGGCTTCAGTAGCTTTCTACATTACAATTTCATCTTATAAACCATGTTTTCCCCGTGAAACGCGTTGAAATTTGTTTTCCTCCCACTGGACTACAATAAATCTAGGAAGCTGATATCCAGCAAACTGTAACAAGTATTGTAATATATATAAAAACGTGGGAGGATGAGGCTACATCCAATGGTCTTTTTTTTAAGCAATCTTTGTTGTCTTTTTTTAAAACCATGCATTTTTAAATACGTTTATAAATAAAAATTTGTTATACTTTATATAAAAACAAAGTATGTTTGTGTGATCCTTGGAGTACCTTAAAAGTCCTAACTCTCCTTCCTTTTTTCCATGTTTTAAAATATTTAAATGACTCCATCTTTATCCATGGTAATGTCCTCGTAAGTAGTTAATTTGGAAATGGTTCCTGTTCACAGCCTAGACACCTGAGTTTGGACTTTACCAGCTTTAAATTGACACTAAACGCAGGAGTTAAATCTTAAAAATGCCGTCAAGTACCTTAACTATTAACAAAAATGTACCTTAATTTTGTATCACTTAGCTGTAGATCCTTGTGTTCCTCATGGTCCCTGTGTGTGTTGTAAAGTAGCCACCGCTCCAAGCTTGCTCCCGCGATAGGTTACAATCTCACATTTAGTTTAATAATTTGTATTGAGATTGTAGTCCTTACAGGAGCAAGCTTGGGGGGGAGGGGGTGACTACTTTACAACACACAAAGGGACCATGGGGAACAAAAACAGCCACCCTCCAAAAGGCAGGACAGTGTCCGCACCAATTCCGAGATGATTTGACGATCTACAGCCGAGTGATACATAAATAAGATACAGTTCTGTTAATTGTTAGGGTACTTGAATGTATTTTTAAGATTTAACTCGAGTTTGGTGTCACTTTAATTTTGAAAATTACCTTTAAACTCTGGCAGTTATACCGCATAGAGGCATAGATCTTTATTCACAGTTGGAGTGTCACTGGAAGACTCTAGAGAGAGGAGCAATGGGTAGTGGTCTGCAGAAAATGTTGATTACTTGAAAACAAGGGTGGCAGAAAGTAAGGGGGCTAAGGAAAGGCTGAGCTGGGTTGGAATAGAGGTGGGAGTAAGTTAGTTCAAACGCCTACACTCGGAATAAGGTGAGCAGCCTAAATTGTTAAACATTAACAGCTCGAAACCAAGATGGAGCTCGCCTGAAATGACTAAGCAATTCTGAAGGGGAATATGAGATTTTGTATGAGATCAAGACTGAACTTCAACGGTGCCTTGTGCCTTCACTGCCCTGTTATGGTGCCAGATATACCTGTCTAGGTTTACATTTGTCATTTTCAGTATTAAAGTGCTGTGTCCACTGCCTCTGCCTTACTATGGGCTGTGAGGGGCTGCATCATCTCCTGATGGAGGAGTGTTTTAAAGACACCCATTGCAGCATGCAAATCCAATCAGAGAGGCTCCATAGTCAGTGTCTTTAAAGTTTAGGGCAGGGGTGGCAAACTCAATTTAATCGTGGGCCGCATAAACATTATGGTTGCCTTCAAAGGGCCTGCAAGACTATATAAATGTACCTAATCTTTATCATAATTGCCTCTGCATACGATTATCACTGGTTTTAGTAATAACTTGATACCTAGATCTGAAAGTAGAAGTCTAGGAAATGGCCTGGTGGGCCGGCTTTGGCCCCTGGGCCTTGAGTTTGACACATGTGGGTTAGGGTGTCTATTTGGATCTTTAATATACAGAACACTACTCAAGTATCTGACAACCTCAAACAGAAAGTAAACTCCATCTCTAACAAGTTTATTGCACATTAACTTTGTAAATAGCATTTATCGTTTATGTTGCTTCATTATGCTTAAAGAGGTTTATAAGGTATCAATACAACTAACTGCAACTAATAAAATTTTGCTTGTTAGGGGTATGTAATTTCTTCACTTTATGAAGCACATCTCTGTCCAGTTTTAACACCAAATCATGTTCACTAGAATAAACAAATATACTTCAATCAGCTATTTTAGGTTAGTATCGTTTCCCTGTGACAGCAAGAAAAATATCCCAATAGACATTGAGTGATTCTACATTCGATATAGTCCTAATAGAACATGACAGGTAGTAAATTACTTGATAATGTCAGTGGGTCTTGTTTACAGTATAAGCTTGATGATGGATAATTCATCAGATGATCCAAAACAAAAACTTTTTTTGTTTTAAATTGCTTTAGGTAAAATAAATAGCCTAAAATCCATATGAATTTAAAAATATCCCTAAAAATATCCCTACCATACAGGCTGTAGTATCCATTTAAAGCTAAAAGAATCTGGCAGGTAGCAGTTTTCTTTAGTTGGAATCCTGAACTGGAAGTTAGCCATGTGTCAGAAATAGTCATACCTGCTGTACCCCATTCATTAAAAGATTTTTTAAGGAGAATATACAGTCTTTTTAAATAGGATTTACCGAACAGTACATGAGATTATCCATATTTGCTCATTGCATACGCAGGCCCAGATTCCCACAAAGCATGTCTTTGAGTTGAATGCAATGCAGTCCCAGTATGCAAAATTGTAAAATACTGCAAATACGACAAAAATCTCAAATATAGTCTTGCTGAGTACACAATATTCTTTTCCTTTAAGCAGGGTTCAATATTTACCTGAAAGTTTTATATGAATATGTGGTGAAAGTACAATCATATAACTCCTTATAGACAATTCCATAAACCAAATTACATATGCTATAAGGCAGGGCTCAACAAATCTCAGGCGCCAGGTTCCCACTAGAAATTACTTCCTGGCGCCTAGGCTTTTGTCAGCCCGTTCACTGTTCCTGCCACCGCTTCAGCTCTTCCCCCCACTCTCCTTCCCCCTGGGGCCTGCTGCATGCTGCGGCCAGTGTCCCCTTCGATCCCTGCTGCTCTCCCCACCTGTATCAGCAGAGGCAGTGGGGATCGGAGGGGATGCGGACTGCTGCAGCCGGCGCCCTGCGGGGAGGAATGACCGCTGTCAACCTGCTGTGCCCCTCTCTTCCGATCAACTTCCCCCGCTGCACCCCAGCCTTTCGATTCCCTCCCCTCTTCCGATTATCTACCGGCACTGGAAGCCCAACGACAAGTGTCCCATCCAGCGGCTGGGAGAAATAGCCAAAGTATAAGCAATTTATGGCTTTTATTTTATTCTGCCCTTTTATACCCAGATCTCTCTATGCTTACCTGTGACACATGCAGGCTGATCCAGAGTACAAAATGGCTTCTGTATTAAAACATGTTTCACCTGAACGAGGCTTCCTCAGGAGATTATTAATCCTAAAGAAAAACTAAAAAGGTAAGGAAACCAGATCCCTCAAACTGCAAACAATACCATGGGGAGGTCGTGTCAAAAGGCAAATCGCAACAGGAGTAAAGCAAGATGAAGATGCAGTGCGTATTTTACGTTACCGTGAATACAGCGTTAATGCCGTCCAAGTAGTATGCCCCTCCGAAGCTGTGTGATGCATGACACAGGTTTACACACAGTTATGCCTCTCAGCTTTTCTCTATTATCCTTCTTAGGATCCTTAAGAACTTAGTACATTTAAAACTGTAATTGAAAATTACAACTGTCGTTGAAAATAAAACTTTGTTAGTTTAAAAAAAAAAAAACCTGGCTCCTAAATTCTTTTAGCTGGCTCCTAAATTCTTTTAGCTGGCTCCTAGATTCAAAGCAAATTTGTCAAGCCCTGCTATAAGGCTATGACCCTTGTGCACCTGAGACATATTTACTCTGATGGCTAGCAGTTTGGTCACGTGACAGTATCTTCTATGCTGGGGACTCAGTTCCATCAGACAATATAAATAGTTTTGAGGAAAAATGATGCACACATTATGGGATTAAAATACATTTGGTGGCTTTGCACTATAGTTCTCTAATTAAATTTGTAATTCAATGGTGATTTATAACTGAAGAATCAACATTAAATCCTGATATTGATATTAGCTGATGTATGGACATAATCCTTCTATCATTGTACAGTGTATGTAGTTTGAATGAACTCAACAAATAGGTGCCTTAGCCAGGTAGGCAGTTGTGTGCAGTTTGCCACTCTTCCCACTGCGGTGAATGAGATAAGACTAGAGCTGTATTCCTTGGCTATTCTGATGGTACAACGTGAATAAAACCATTCATGTACACTGATCTTCCAATGGTATAATCACGTTCTAAAGAGTATCCATGGTCTCATATCTATGTCTAGTTTAAATGAAACCCTTGCCAACAGAAATTAGAAGGTTGTCATTACAGGCCTCTGTCTGAAAATGCTAGTGGACTGGCTGTGTGTCTTTAAGCGCTTTAGTCATTGACCTTGAACAAGCATGCAAATCAGGAAGTACACTTCTAATCTGCATACTTGTTCCAGATCAGTGATTTAGAAAGTAATGAAGCCCTTAATTCAGAATGACAGGGAACTAGCATTTTCAGAAAGAGAGGTGACTGTAGACTCCATATTTTCTCACTACAGGATTTCTTTGAAGGTTAAACTGCATAAGGGTTTTTGACCCTCAAAGTCTAGTAATGAGCGATCACTAAAGCTTACATAGTTTTTTTTATGGTGTAAATAATATACAGCAACATAGAGCCAAGACTATCCAGCATGCATAGTCATGCAGTACGTACGCCTTTCCAGACATAAAACTGTTCTTGACTATCTTGTACCTCTGGCTTCTATCGGAAAGACTGTATGCTTTAGAACTCCACTGGGATGTTCATATTCTGTGTTCCTTGAATATAAAAGCAGAAAAAACAGCTTTCAAGCTCTGCATCTGAATTCCCAGCCCCAACCACTTGCCACAGCCGTTAGGCAGGCTCTTACTTCTCAATTATTTGTTTATTATGGATAATGCAGCAGGATACACCATTGGAGCATATCAGAGAGAAAAGTAGCTGGTAGGTGGTTTAACTCACCAACATCTACCTAAATACAAATTGTAGGTTCACTTTAACGGTGCTCCAAGACACAAGAGTGGTTGGCTATGCAGACACAACCCCAAAACCTTCTGGCACCTGTGAAACCCAGAAACATTTAGCTTGGCCAAGCATTCCTTGTCACGTAAGTGGAAAGAAAATGGGGGAGGAGGAGAGTTGTTGGTAGATAGTGGCAGTATCACTTATTTCAGGGGGAACCATAGAAAGAAAAGCAGCTGCCAAGATGGCTGGCCCTCCATTTTTGCCCAATAAAGCCAAAATGGGCCAGCTGTCATCATGCTAATGTTGATGTGAAAGACTATATACAAATTACTTTATATTAATAAAAATATGTCTTTTATTAAAGTAAAGACTGCTAATGCTTTGCACTTGCTGGGCATCTTGGCACAAATCAGACTCCCTCACTACCTGAGCTTACTGCTCTGCAATTGAAAAACATCATACCTTTGCCTATGATAATTTCCACCAATTAATCTGTCGACATTTCAGATATGCCTTATTTTACTTACATAGTATTTGGCGTTGAATAAAGACATACGTCCATCAAGTCCAACCCATATAGGTCCACGCATCATCTCATTCTTACGGACACTGGTATCCCTGGATATTACGGTCCCTCAAGAAATTGTCCAAACGTTTCTTGAACAAATCTACACTCTTGGCTGAAATCACTGCCGATGGCATGGTACATTTGAAGTTGAATCATTATGTAATATGACTTCTAAAATCAGTGTTAGATACAATTTATGAAAGCCCAAGTCTCCTGACCGGGTTTTTGAGATTTAACGGAACTTTTCTTAATTAAATAACAGATATTTAAACATTTTCTAATTAAAATTGTATAGTAGATCATTTGATCACTGGGTAATTATGGGTGTTCAAGATAGGGATTTATTATCCCTGACCTATAAAGGCATGCATAGTGCCTCTGCCACATATTTTGACACTGTCAATGACACAATAACAGGCTTGCAGCAGAACAAAAGGGCACACAGCCATGCTTCCACTGATACAAGCACAGATACACACAAAGACTCTTGTAATCTCTATTTGCAAACAAAAGCTAAGGAGAAAAAGGAGAGGGCTGTGGGCTGGTTGCCAAATGTGGTGAGAGAGGAGTTAATGGATCGGGGGGGACACAGCAGAGAGCGCCAGACAGATTTGGGTCTGATCCAAAGAGTTAATGTTCCTTCCATGATCGATTACTTGTCAGATGTGATTTTAAACCAATACAAGATAAATAGCATCATTTCCCCAGCTCACTTCAGACAGAATTAAGAAGCCATTAGCTAACACAAATTTTAGGCAAGTTTAATAGAAGCACAAATTTACATTTGTAAGAAAGGCTCCCCAAGGTATGTTACAAAAATGCAAATGAGTTAGAGCCACCTCTACTTTCCTGCCGTCCTCAAAGCCCCTCTCTATCTCCCTCTTACACTCCCACAAGCCTGTGCCTAATTTAATGTACAATCCTATAGCTTAAACTCAAAATAAAACCCAGGATAGTGTCAAAACTGCCCTACCCATTGCTCAAAGACATCCCAGACTGACTGATATCAGTGTCTTCACCATGTGACTCTAGACATGGCTTTGCAGGCACCTTGGTTGGCTAGGGAATTGCACAGCTGGATATGCATGTACAATAGGAGCCTCCTTGGCTTCAGACCAAACCAGACCGATATGGGCAATCTAAATGGGGTGCATGAACACTATATTATGTTGTGGACTATGAAAAGACTAGTACAAGAGCTGCATATAGGTACCACTGTGGCCTGAACACATGTTTCATCTTTACTGTTTGCAATGAATGTAACATTCTGTTGACCTAAGCATATGGTAGCTGATGATACGTTAGCTGACTATCAGCGAACACCTAAAATGACCTATCTCTACAGATAGTCTGCACATTTGGGAACCTTATGAGAATAGTGGGTAACATGACATCAACTGACCATGTGGGTACAAAGTGGCCTCTGAGGCACAATACCTCTGATGCTGGACCCTGACCAGACAACTTTCGAAGAATTAAAATATCCTGGTCAGCTTCCAAGCTTACTTTATTGGTAGACTGTTCTGATACCCACATAGTTCCAAGACTGAAATGATTAGGAAGACCCGGCAGCGTGGGCACCAGCATTTTCATCACTGCTCCTGCTTTGGTTAAGCAGCCACTGAGCACCAAAAAAATGTGAGCTAATCTCTTATGAATACCAGTCATATGGGGTCCTTCTCCTATTGATACCAATGATAGGGTGCCCTTCGTCCACTAAACAAAAATGTAAGATATCTTTTACACTGAACACCAATGTAAGGGGGGATTCTACATTGCCCACCAAACTAACATGGGTATTTACACTGACCACAGTATATTGGGGACATTACTGGACAGTGTATAATCCTTTTTGTTACACTGGTGATCAGTGTAAATACCCCCTTTTGCAAATGCTGCATGTGTACATGTCTAATAGGCAATGAATCACTAGACATGTGCACCAGCAAAAAATTTGTTTAGTTTAGTTTTGATTTGGATTTTGCATTATTTCGTTTTTAGGATTCGCGTCCGAAATGAAATTGGTTTTGGAATTTGGATTCGGACGAAATTCGTTAGCGGTAGTCCGGTCGAAATTTCGTTTTTTAGCGGTAGTCTAGTCGAAAATTCATTGCAGCAAAATTACATTAGGAAAAAAAAAAGACCCTTTAGGTCTGGTAGGAATGTTAGGAGGGACCCCCCCCCCAAGTTAAAACACAAAAAAAGTGCATGGGGTTCCCCCCAAAATTCCTATTAGACCCTTTAGGGGGGAAAAAACGTGGGGTCCCCCCTAACAGTCCTACCAGACCCTTGATCCGAGCACTGGCCCGGCAGGGCAGGAAAGGGGGGGATGATCGAGCACCCCCCCCCGCGCCTTACCAGGCCCTCGTCATTGGGAGGGTGTCCCCATGCCGATGGGGACAAGGTCCTCTTCCCCACAACCCTGACCCGGTGGTTGTGGGGGTCTGCGGGCAAAGGGGCTTATTTGCATCGGGGTACCCCTTTAAATAAGGGGGCGCCTAGATGCCGCCCCCCCCCCTTGTGAATGAGTAAGGCCTACCCATTCACTAAAGGGTTAAATCAAATAGTAAAAAGCCCAGACTTTTGATAAAATCCTTTAATTGAAAAAAAAAAAAAGGTCAATTTTTGACTATTCCTTTAATTAAAAAAAAATGGCTCCATCGATGTAATCCAGTGTCAATCACGGTGCAGGACCCCCGCCGACCCGCCGCAATAAAAAAAAAAGTCCCGCTGCACGGCGCCCATCCGAGCCCGACGAAAACTCACCGCAAAATAACATTCAGCCCAAAAATAAACAGATGGGCGGAGCGACGGCTCGCTCCACCTATTTGACATTCTCAGCTGTCAAATGCTACATAGCAATCGGGAACTCCCGAATACTATTCATGAGTTTCCTAAATGTTTCCTAAATGCAGTTATATGACGGTTATGGTGAAATGGCCTGGTTTCATAATCACAAGCAATTTTAGCAGCATAAAGAAGTGTGACCATCAATCCAATAAGAGCGCAAAGACATACGTTTGGGGATGAATTTATGGTAGGGATGCACCGAAAACCATTTTTTCCAGATTGAGTATGAGTACCGATACTTTTCCTCAGGTACTCGCCGATACCAATTACGGATACCTTTTTTTAGTGTCATCTGACAGTTTTTCTAAAACAATACATACTAATAATTTCAGGGCAGTGGTGGAGCGCCATGACCTTGTTGCAGCTGCGACCGAAGCAACCCTGGTAGTTCTACCACTTAATCCAAGCTTAGTGGGACTACAACTTGGGGTTTGGAGGGTCTCAGGTGGAGTGTGGAGGATCTCAGGAGGGAGAGAGGTGGAAGCGGAAGTGCTGTTAACAGGCACCACGAGGTCCCCAGCAAGTGCTGTACCAGCAGCTGCTTCAGTTTGAAAATTAAAAGCACCGTTATTGGTTTTTGGTATCAAGGCATTTTTATGAGTACAAGTACACAGTTTTGGCACCGTTACTGATACAGATATTGGTATCAGTGCATCCCCAATGTGTGTCTAAAGACACTTAAAAGTGGGTTGCCATCTTCCAACATAAAAACTGGATAATTTAAAGGTTACCTCCAGTCAGATATAAACAATGCATTTAAGATTTTCATTATTACTTTTAATTTAGTCTATGTTAGTGTAACTCGGAGAAATACTTATTTTATTGACTTAAGCAGCAGTAATTCATGATTATAAGGGGACCCTAATTATATTTGATATAGCTAACCAGAACTCAGCTTTAATCATTGTATCTTTCCAGAAAAGATTCAGTTATGTCACCTACAGATACAATTAGGTAAATTCTTTGGGTGTTGGTTGTCTATGAGTCAGGTATTCAGTATACGGAGAACTTTCCTCACTGCAGGAGCACAATACCTTTCACATATAGGCTCTCTAGAGAGCACAGCCACGATTCACAAGTTTGACAGTAATTTTTAGAAACATACAAGGGTGTTCTCTATGAACAAGTAATAATTTAGAGTTGCCCAGTGAAATCTGGTTGTAGTATAATTATTTTGTGTTATACCAGCAGTTATAATTTTGGATATGTCTTTGTAATAAAAGGGTCTCCTTTAATTCTAATAATATGGGGGGCATTTAGGTGGTCAATTAAATGTCTGCATAATCACCTCCTGTCATCTATTTTTTGTGATAACTATTGCTGGGTTTGTGTTGAAATTTTTTTGAATAAGCTATGCATTTGTAGCTTACTCTCTATGCAATTTTGTTTTAGTTGCAAAGATTACACATTGGTTCTGCCGTTGGAGTGACCTTTGGCTGGTGGCCATTAAATAGCTGGCTTGCACACTGCCCCTGCTAAGGGGTACATCTTTTGTTAAGTCTAAATCAATCCGCTGATCACGGATATCCTTGCAAGAAACTGTGTCCATTAATTGCAGGTCACATGCCTAGCTAGACACATTAAAGATTTGTTTCCTAATGGTTGTTTTTCAAGGTGTTTGATCTCTTCTTCTTTCAGGGGAAAGGGCTTGGAGAAACCGCTAAACACAAACAGCTTTCAATCCACCTTTACCCACTCTTCCCAGACTAGCTCCATTATTTCTTCCATAACGGGGAATTTCGTTTATTCCTTTTTTAGAAGTTTATGATATTTTATTTGGTAATTCCACAGGAACCTACCTTACTGATTTAAAGTAGTGCTGATCATGGGCAAAGTCAAAGCCACCAAGGTATTCTTCTGTCTCCCCATTGTTTGGGTTCATAGAGGAGCATTTTCAAAGAGGATAATCCTTAAAGAAGAACTCTGGACAAAACTTTTATTAACCCATGCAGCATTGAATATGCTGCAGCATTAAAATGTTGCACAGCGTCCTCACCCCTATACACCCTGTATAGAACATGATGATTTACGGGACCTTAGACCTCTGCAGAGGAGGAGGAGACAGGCTGGAAGGACTGGTCTAAGAACAAGTCAGCTCCTCAAGTGAGTATAGCTTTATTTATTTATTTATTTTAGCACCTAGTCAAAAATGAGCAGTTAACCCTTGCATGTTTAGGCATCCCTTGCAATAGGAATTTCATTTTTGGTGACAATGGTGAGATACTCTGTAAGGGTTAATTACTTCTAAAGGGATGCCAACACTGTGCCTTTCCTCATTAGAACACAGACAATCCACCAGCTGATAATGATACCCAGACCCTCCCAGTCAGGAATCAGTTTGGGAAAGGCATAAAACAAACAGCTTTATCTGCAAAACATAATCCAGAAGGAATCTGCAAGAAAGTTTGTTAAAATCCTTGCAATGGCAATGTACTTCGATCTCCCAGGAATGTGCTTTGAGAGTTCCTCCCCCCCAAAATTAGAGGTCCCCCGCCGTAAAGCACTTTAGCCTAATGAATACAGTACAGTAAAGCATTTTCATAATTGAAAAATGGATGCTGGGTGTATCATGTTTGACTAAATTTCTACATGAGCGATCCTTGCTTGATTGCTTGATGTTATTTTTGAAGGGACTAATCTTGTTTAAAACACGCCAAAGCCACTATTGTAGAGTGGATATTAATGTTGGAGGAAATTGGGCAAATCTTGTATTACGATGTCTGAAGGACAATAATGATAATTAAATGGTATTGTTTGCTAACACCTTCACTTATTTTCAGCCAATTATTAATGAAAAGAGGTGTTAAACGTATCATAATATTTAAACATTGAATATTTTAATTGGTGTGAAATAAGAGATCATTAATTAAACTTTAATAAAGTTTAAAGGATCATTGTTAATAAAAATGTGGGCAATATTGCAACATACAGTAATCATTTTGCCTGTGATTATAGAAAGTCTCTTTAAAATATTAGTTATTAATCTGCCAGACAAGAGACAAAGAGACACTTAGCGAAAGCAGAATATAAAGATCAGATCATTCAGGACAATGTACTAAAGTTAGTAGGTACATGATACCGAATATACATTGAGGGGAATTTATCAAAACTGGAGCAGACAAAATCTGGAGCAGTGGCCCATGGCAACCAATCTGCTTCTCTCTTTTATTTTCAAAACTTAACTGAACAAGCTAAAGAGAGAAGCTGATTGATTGCCACGGGTAACTACTCCAGTTTTTGTTCTGGTCATCAATGGGGAGGGCTCTGCTCCCATGCCAACTTCTCTTCGCCATCCCATTGGTTCCCTGGGGTTTGAAGCTTCCTCATTGCCGTGACAACAGGGGCGTTTCTGGTCCCTGCTGGGTTTAAATTCCAGCCAGAGCTAAGACTTGTTGCTGAGTTATTCTGCCATATCCGGTGCAGCTATGAAGCATTACTTCCATTTATCCTGTTCCTGCCTTCCTTCCCCACTATTTGGATCTCCTGGTTATCGACCCCTGGCTTGACTTCTCGTTTCTGATACTTGATGCCTGCCTTGACCCGGACTGTACTTTGACAACGACAACGATCCTATTTGTACCTTTATTCTGGACTTGCATTCCGATGCTGTTCTCTGCTATTGGGTTCCACTCCAGCAGACAGGGGGACTCCGCTCCCGACAACTGTGTAGATCTTTACAACGGCAAACATAGGATAAGGTAAAGGATCATAATGTGATCCACTCAGCAAAGGACATGTAGATGAGATGCAAACTAGAACATAATGAAGATTGGTGAAGCTATGTGCACAGAGGAAAACTGAACTATGGGAAGGGGTGGAGACAATACCAGAGATAGCTATCTCAGACAGCAAATAAAGAGTGTCCACACAGGCAGTGATGTGGACACCCAAAAAAAGGACCTCGTCTGCTGTAAACAGGAAAGACGATTCTATCTAGCCTGGAGTGTCATATGACTGTGAATTTAGGTAATAAAAGGGAATTCAGGTAGTTTTTTAATAGCATAAACAGCGCAGGGGATGGTAGTACAGTGTACAATATAGTGAATGCAGTACAGGGTTCAGGAGTGTAACATACAATATAATGAATGCAGTACAGGGGTCTGGAGTATGGTCAGGAGTATAATGCACAATATAGTTAATGCAGAGCAGGGGCAGGAGTATAACGTACAATACACCGAATACAGTGCAGGGGTCAGGAGTATAATGTACAATATAGTGAATGCAATGCAGGGGTCAGGACTATAATGTACAATATAGTGAATGCAGTGCATGGACCAGGAGTATAACATACAATATATTGAATGCAGTGTAGGGGTCAGGACTATAATGTACAATATAGTGAATGCAGTGCATGGACCAGGAGTATAACATACAATATATTGAATGCAGTGTAGGGGTCAGGACTATAATGTACAATATAGTGAATGCAGTGCAGGGGTCAGGAGTATAACTTACAATATAGTGAATGCAGTGTGAGGGTCAGGAGTATAATGTGCAACAAAGTGAATGCAGTGCAGAGATCAGGACTGTGTAAGATACAGCACCGTGTACAGGGTGCAGTGGGCTGTAATAGTTTATCCCTTCCTGCTAGACAGTGGGGGGAAATATGGCCCACATTTGGTGTAAGAAAGTGGAGTAATAGACCCCTCCAACCTTCATCCTAAAATGGCTAGTGCCTCATCGCCTCCCCCCACAGAGGTCCCCAAGTGGCCAGCTGCCTATGTGAATGCACGGTCTGGGTGACCAGCATCTCAGTTCTCTCCCTTTTACCAGCCCTTTCACTGCTTCCTCTTCTCAATGCTGTTTTGGCACCAGCCCAGAACCAACCAGACCACAAACACACCGGGGCTTCCCCCCCCCCCCCCCCCCTTTCCCATCCTGGCAAATAAGCACAGACTGAGCAAATTGCCGGGGGACGGATTTGCATATGAATAAGCCACTGTGTGAAACACATATGAATGAGCCACAGTGGCATTTGCATACGACTGAGCTGTGGGCCAATCTAACAGGAGCAGTGCTGCTGGACCCTGCCACAGACTTAAACAGAGGAATTCAATATTGTCTTTGTACCAGAATTCTGGTGCTAATGCATCCTCAGAAATGTCTGCGCCAAATTCTTAAACATGCTGCACCATTTTTCAGACCTCTACCAGCTCCTGTGCTAAATTCAAGCAGTTCTTATTTGCTCCATACTTCATTTTGGCGTTGCACTTGCAACATAGTCAATAACAAACTCCAACAGTTCAGTAATAAGAAAAGTGATGCAAAGTAAGACCAAGTACATTTTGGTTTAACTAGCCTGCCACACGTTCATATTGTATATTTCTGTCACAGTATGGGACATATACCTCAGGTGCCACATTCCTTGAAACTGAGGATCCAACTGAAATCTGCCTCAGACACATATGTGACACTTTGGTCAGAAATGAGGCACATCTATATACTTTATCAGTGTACAGATATCTGTCCCAATGTTTGTCTCACAACCTAGAGCCAGTTTCATAGGTTTGTACCAAATTCCTGAATGCTATGCAGCCTTGTACATATATATGGTGCAAATAATGACCCTGTTCCTGTAACCCCGAGACACTTTTCTTATGTGCCTCAACCACACTCTTTTTTTTTATTCCCCTGAGTGAGCTTTCCACTGTAATACCAGGACACAATTTGGGACACAGCATTCAAGGGACAGCTGAATAAAAAGGGGGATGCCTTGCCATTTACTGATCATGCCATGTATGTCATACAACCATGCTTCTTCATAATCTGTAATTGGTTAAGAACCTTGTTTTCAAAATAAGTGGTCAAATAATCTTCAGTGTCATTGCCTGGATTGATGAACATTTAGTACATTCCTATAGTATAGGTGATCGACACCAAGCATAGGACATGCTACAGGAGCTGTTCTGTGTACAGAAGAAATAACCAGTGCTCAGATTTTTATATCTCATGAAGTAAAGGTATTAAACTAATTTTCCTCAACTTTGCCAATGTCTTTGCTCATACTATACTTATTTTGGATTCTTCTCCCGACCTCTCCTCATGGGGGGCACCATTTCTCCCCATTGCCTCATTCAGCTCTGCTTCACTTTTTAATACAGTGTTACTACATGGGCTAACCCACTTGCAGACTTAGATCATCAAGTTTCATTGTAAGAGGCAGCACTTTAGAGGATTGAGCAGGAAAAGTGATTACGGCAGCTCCTTGCAGAGACCACATCAATATTTCAGCTTATAGAACATTTCTGAGTCTTTTAATGTCATATGCTCCATTTGTTTGACTCAGTACTGTACATGTCATATTAGGTATATCTTGCACTGCACTGCTGCCTGGATATAAGCTGGCTGGCTGTCACTGTAAGATTTGTTGTGTCATTTATAAACTATTGTATTTTAGAGAACTGTAGCTCCTCAGTATTGTACAAATTCTGTTATTTGCACTCATGACATTTTATGAAACACTCTTCATGTGTGGGAACTGCAAAATACTGAGCCTGGTGAAAGGACCCTGCACGGCCCCAAGACGTTGCCATTCTTGTGACAATATATGTCAGTGAAAGACATTTGCTTAGACACGTTTCTCCGGTGTGCTGGTGACATCCTGCTTCATATATTGATCTAACCGGCACCACCCGCAGTCATTTCAGGACCAATCGCAAGGAGTTTACCAGTAAGGAGTAGGGCGGGATACCTATGGAACTGCAAAAATAGACACAGCTCAGTGCGTTTCACCAGACACAACTCAATGGACTTACTATAGGAATATGGTATTCACATGGAGAGCAAAATTTCACTCAGCATGATTGGGAATTTTCTGCAAAATTATTTTTTTTGTACAAATTTCCCCCTCACGCAGAGATAGCAGCAGTGGAGCTGAGATGGTAAACGGCGCGTAGGTGTGTGTCAAGGAGATGGGAGAGAGTGAGGACAGGGGACACAGATCCAGCAACAGTGGAGCTGGGACAGGAAAGGGCAGGTGTGTGCCAAAAAGCTGGGAGATGGTGAAATTCTCAGCATCTGTCTCTTATTCTGTATGTATGGCTGGTGAACAGTAACACTTCTCAAGTTCTTTATGCTGGGTGTAATTCTCAGTATCTGTTCTTATTCTGTATGTATGCATGGTGCACAGTAACACAAATCTTCTATATGTAGGGATGGTGCACAGTAACAAGAATCATGTTCTGTATGCTGGGTGTAATTCTCAATATCTGTTTGTATTCTATATGTAGAGATAGTGCACAGTAACAAGAATCATGTTCTGTATGCTGGGTGCAATTCTCAATATCTGTTTGTATTCTATATGTAGAGATGGTGCACATTAACACAAATCTTGTTCTGTATGCTGGGTGTAATTCTCAGTATTTGTTTGTATTCTATATGTAGGGATGGTGCACAGTAACATGAATCTTGTTCTGTATGCAGGGTGTAATTCTCAGTATGTATTGTTCTTCTGATATTCATGGACACTGCACAGTAACACTTCTCCTGTTTTGTATGCTGGATGTAATTCTACACTTTTGTTTTTATTCTGTATGGGTGGGTGTTGTACAGTAACACTTCTCATGTTCTGTATGCTGGGTGTTTGCGGTTGCTTGTGTATCGCTCACCCCCGAAGGAGCCCCTGAATAACCGGATATTTCTATCCCCCTACACCAATGTACCGCCCAAAGCGTGGATCCACAGCACACCAACACACCTTTGAACAGTTTTATAGCAGATTTACTGACAAATCAGAGATGAACAACTATGATACAATAGTAATGACACAAATCCCCAACAATAATGTGTATCAACAGGCTGAGGCACTCTGCGACCCAGTAACTGCAGCTATCTGCTGTCAGTACTGAGGTATGTGAGGCCAATTGTCTCTAAAGGCTTTCCCCTGAATGGGGTGTATGTCCCTTTAAGGTCTCCCTTTAACAATGTCCGAACCTCCCTGTACTACTGGCCAGTAGTGGTGTCCTAAGCTAGCCGGCGTTGGGGCACTTACTGTAGTGCAGATATGAACAGCAAACAGGTTGTCAACGTGGCCAAAGGCCTCTCACCAATCCTCAGGTCAGTTGGAAAGATATGAAGACTGCTGGCAGGAACTGGGCGTCCTCTCTCTCTTCAGTTCAGGTGACATAGAAGGAAGTCATCTGGGTCCCCGACAAAAGGTCCTCACCCATCCAGGATGTTTGCAGTCCTCTCAATTGGCTCCGCCTGGCTCCCTCTCTCTCTGCTGGGCTGGCTGGGTCACTCCGGCGGCTGGTTCAGCCATGCGACTAGGCCTCGGTTCAGGTGCTCGAACACAGTCTCTCTGGTTCAGCAGATGAACATCCGTCCTTCAGAGCGCTGCTGTACAGATTCTGTGTGTCCCAATCTGTCAGTGGGAATCACACAGCTCTGCTGCATGCAGTCCTAATTCACACAGTGCCGCACACAGGCCTGTCTCCTCCAGATCCCCCAGTCAGACTGGGCACGCTCAGTCACTGGAGTACATAGCCCTCCTCCTTCCTCTCGCACAGCATCCTGGGAGTGGTAGTTCACAAGAGCTCTATTAGCAATCCCCAGTGTCATCTCTGCACTGCAATCCCCACAAATCTCTGCTTCAGATCACACACAGGGACAAGTTAACTCCTTACAGTTAGGAACAAGAATCGCTGTGATAGCACATATATGTATATTATATAGGGGCTACACTTGATAGACATGGAGATTGTAAAAAAATGTCATTAGCACCTAAATGTATTTAGGTGCTAAGGAAATTCTTTGTTTACATTGTGCTGTCGACCAATGGCTAGATTCCACGGTCGGCAGCAGAATGTAAACAATGGGCAGCAATAGTTAGCTTGCTATTGGCTATTTGGAATTGTAATAGCCAATGGCAGGCTGGCTTTTGAACCCACCCACTGAGCAGAGGAGCAGACCTGAGAGAGAGCATTTTCTCTCTCAGGTCCGCTTCTCTGCTCAGTGGGCAGGTGCAATAGCCAGCCTGCTATTAGCTATTGCAATTTGAAATAGCCAATAGCAGTCTGGCTATTGCTCCTGCTCACTGGCCACTGTTTCCATTCATCTGCTGGCTGCGGAATATAGCCTTGGGAGTTACTCTTAACTCTCAAGCAACCAGAAACTACAGTTATCCGACACCTACTGATACCTATGGGCAGGCCCGTCTTTAATACTGCTCGGACCCTGGGCAAACATTTTCTTGGGCCCCCCCCCCAGGAATTTCTCTCACCTCCCCAACACCCAGAAAAAAAAAAACAGCACACATAGATCATAGACTTCTCTCAAAAAAACTTTGACTGCAGGATTTCAAACCGATTGCAAGCTCAGCCGTTTATATTAGGGATGCACCGATATATTGGCCGCCGAAACATATCGGCCGTAAATGACACTTTTGGCATAATGCCGAAAGTGCCATTTCCCCTACCAGGGCTATGTGGGGTTTCACCACATAGCTTCCCCTACCCCAGCGTCAGGCCCTTCTACAACCTTGGGCACCAGCTGCTTGGTACTCCTGTGATCAGAGGCGGCTCTAGAGTTTGCGAGGCCTTAGGCGAAACCTAAACATGAGGCCCCACTCAGATGGCTTACCTTACCAGTGCAGTGACTTGACTACACACAGGCTCTGCCGCTCAGCCTCCAGCTGTGAGAGCTCCACGGCTGCCCCTGAGGAAAAAAAACCCTTCCTGCATGTGGGCAGGAAGGTACCAAAACATCACATTGGATGGGGGGTTTGGGACGTACCAACTGTTCCGTACGAGTCGTACGGAACAGTTGGTATGTCCCAACCCCCCCATCTAATGTGATGTTTTTGTACCTTCCTGCCCACGTGCAGGAAGGGTTTTTTTTCCTGTGCTGATTCTACGGTACGACCACGGCGGTACGGACACCTTGCCAATCCCTGCAAGTTTCTGCGGGCTCAAGGGGCAGCTGCTTTGGGCCCCACAGCCATGAATGGGCCCGGGGCAAGCGCCCTCTTTGCCCCGCGTTAAAGACGGCCCTGCCTATGGGTGCCGGATAACAGGGAGTTTACTGTATCTGTTGTTGTTTCCTAAGTGCACTCAGGGCTGTGCCACCTCTTGTACTTAAGATTCATCCTTAAGTCGTCCTTCTTTAAATCAACGCACTCCAAAGCAGTGATGTGCGGTAGCTACGCTTCTTGGTGAGGCATTCCCCAGCCCTGGCAAGCTCTGCCCCAAGCATGCTGAAGCCCCACCCATATACTGCAGAAGCCCCACCCCCATCCCGACGAACCCCCGGCTAGTGTGAAGAAGGGAGGAGCCTCCTTGTCCCTCACTTGCTCGTCATTGCTGAGGAATCGAGATTGATGTTTTTTTTCTTCTTTTTTTGATTGGACAGCTTGGACCAGTGGCACTTTGCCATTGGTCCAAACCATCCACAGATCTTACACCTCTAACACAGAGTAGAGGCTGTGACAGTTCTTGCCTCACTATGTTAGGTTACACAAGTAGTGGGGAAGCCCGCTGCTGTGTAACCTAACTACATGTCAAAAGCTGGATGCAGCGCTTCCTTGTAATTAACAGGCAGGGCTCCGTCCATGACAGGTGACACAGAGGGGAGGCTTTCCCTGCTGTGTAACCTAATAGAAGCCGATCTGAATGGAGAAAAAGCTGTCAGCTACAGACTTCAAGCTGACAGCTTTTTCCTCCATAATACTAGGTGAGGCTCAGCCTCACCTGACCACACGTCCCTGCCCCAAAGCAGAGGACATTCTACACCACCAATGAGGCCAATTGAGGTGGTTATTTGAGGCATCCTCACTGCAGTTCAGTAATGCTAAGCCTGCTAAAATCACAGGCTCAGTGTTACGCAGCTACCTGTCTGGCCACTGTAGTTGTCACACAGGCAGGAAGATTGTCCAAGCCTCTTTTGTGATGTGGAGCAGGGTAACAGTGCAGGCTTAGCGTTGCTACACATTACTGTCACAGTGATGCTAAACTGTGCTTTTAACAGGCTCCACATCAATGAATTGTTTGCTTGTCTGTGTGCACAGTGCTGCTGGTGTCTTTCCAATGGGAAGCTGGGTAAAAAATGGACACTTTAGACAGAACCAGGGCACAGCCCTAGATACACTGCACAACTTTCTACGTCTACTTAACATCACCTTTTTTTACTGTGTACATTTGCAAGCCCCCTTTTTAAGCCACCCCCTTAAATGTAGCTATAGCGTATGCCTCTTCCCTAATAACTGTCCTCCCAAGTTGATATCTCTGACAATTCCAGTTTTGTAGAGGATTTAAAGCCACCCTGCACTGTATGCATGCATAAACACCTCGTGCCCAGTGCACCTGGTTACCCTCACCCGAGATGGCACCATGTGCATGTAACTGGACAACCTGCCTGTCTTAAAACCAAGAACACTATGTTGTTTGTGTGCCGAAAACTGGACACTCATCCGGCTTGGACTGTATGTGTACCTATTCAACCATTGACTTTGCCCAGGGTCCTTCATCCAGCATGCCAGGCCTGTGAAGGTGCTTTGCATGATTGCATATAGCAGGATTTTGCTTGTCACTGTCAAAGCTCAATCAAAGCAGATGGGTTGCAGCTGTGTGAGCCAGCATGGGGAACATGAAGCTTCCAGCCACTGGGGAGGAGGGAGCACAGACATAAGGGAGAGACCACAAAGTGAGAGAAGACGAGGGGGTGACAGACTTAGAGCAGAAACGTGTCACATACACTGATGTGGGGTCAGAACACACTAACAAGTGAAGGCTTGGATAAAGTTCAGTTAAATATTGACATAAAGAGAAACTTAAAGAGTACAGAATTTCACTTAATACTTGGCTTAAAACTTACATATTAACTTGTATAACACTATTGTGTAGGATTGGAGATGCAGCCTTGAGTTGGCGGGCCTTATGTATGCACCATTGATGTAATGACCTTTGGGCTCTTCATAGGGTAATTCACTCTTAGCAACAACTGATATACAATCACAAATAACCCAATCAATCCTTTGATTCTTTAGAGTTTTTTGTATGTAGTTGTTTGAAAATTGCCATATTTGACATGTGTTTTAATAAGCTTTCACGTGTTTGGCTCAGGGCATGGTGAACTAACCTGGGAGAGCTGCAAATGGCTGTGTAAAACTGGTGCAATTTCTTTCTGATTGTAGTCTAGTCATTAAAATTGATTGTTTTGTAGCTTGAAGTGCTACAATGCTCAACAAGAGGAATCCCATTGTTTTTAATTAAGCTTGTTCACATCTCAACGTTCTGTCTCTTGTAGTCTGATGCATCCAGTGCAAAAAAATACATGAGATTCTTTTCAGGCAGATTTGAGCTTTTTGGACCCATAAACTTTAATAGGAGTTTCTGAAAATATGCTTGAAAATGCGTTCCAATTTAAAAGTCTATAGGGCCAAAACACTTGATTATGTTTATATACTACAAGTAGTGCATAAGCACATGTATACAAAAACGCAAAAAAAAAAAAACAGCTAAATCATCAGGCTATTATTACATTTAGGTGTAATGCAGCCTCTGGTTAAGGGTCCTACATTGTTTTAAATATGTCTTTGAATAAGCTTTCATGTGTTTTAGGTACACTGTGGATACAACAAGTCAAGCATTCATAATCAGGAAATTTTGTAGAATGGAGCTCTGCCATAAAAATGTATGGTAACATGCAGCGTGCAGCACACTTTTGCACATTTCAATATGCACTACCTCGTTCAGACTGCAGCATACAGTGGAATGTCCCTCTGTGTCTTCATGTCCAATAAACTTTATACACTGGACCTTAACCCACTGGAGTGGAGGAGGAGAGAGGCTGCGGAGACCAGGCAGCCAGGTCCAAGGTTCGGGTGAGTATTTCTTTGATATATTAAACCCTAGATGAAAACAAGTACTTAACCCTTGTAGTGCAGAGGTATAACCACTGTAAGGGTTACGATTTCTTCTGCCCGGAGTTCTTCTTAGTTTTTCTTAGTTCCTCTAAAATTAAGCATAATGCAATTTTATATATATAGATATCTATATTCCCATATATTGCATAATTATTCTTTTAACCACTTGCCGTCCGGAACAATTTCTTAATTTTTGCACACACATGCTAAAATCTGAATTTTTGGCTCGAAAACAGCTTAGACCCCCCACACAATTATATATTTTCTGAAAGAAGAGACCCTGTAGAATAAAAAAATGCTATTTGCAATTATTTATGTTGCAGAATATTTGCACAAATAAAATACATTTATGTGCACAAAAACCAGAATACAATACCCAATTTTTTGGTAAAATATAAAAGATGAGGTTGTGTTGAATAAATAGATACCAAACATGTCAAGCCTCAAAATTGCGTGCACTTGTGAAATGGCAAAAAACTACCACGGCCAACATTATACACCACTCTAACATCTATGGAAAAGCCTTTTTGTGCAACTGAAATAAATCAGATTGGGGTGCTGCTGCTGCTGCATGTAACCCAAGCTAATTGTAGGTGAAAAAGGAATTCCACATTTAAAGCGAAAGTAAAGTGTATTTGAAATAAATTGCTGACAGGCAGCTTTTTTTTGGCAGAAAATATTGTAAATCTTTTTTAACAAAAATATTCGAACTGCCTGTCAGCATTCTTTTTGCTATGCACAGACTTGCCATGCTGAGATAAAGTAACTCATGCCGGCAGATATAGAAGACGGAAGAAGACCGTAGAGAAGATAGCAGCATCGGTGCTGAAGGAGAGAGAGCACAGAGCAGTGCTAGAGGGGATCAGTTTGGCAGGTAAGTTATAATGTGATAATACGCCGTTCTTACTATCACATTATGGCAAACATTACCACATCATTTTTTTTAAGGAGAATTATGGGAAAAGCGTGCAATACACGCATCCCCATAATTAGCGCCGACCTGCGACACTGAAGCTGTCAAACATTGGCTCTATAGATTGAGAACTGAGCGATCACTCAGTTCCTGATCTTCTCCCTGCAGTCACTGCCCCCTACAGGGATTCCCCCTCCTCTCTCCATTCCTCCAGCGCTGATTGGAGAGACAGATGGGGGGGCACAGCTGGCTCTGTGTCAGGGGGTACGGCTGGGCCGTGAGTGGAACCCCTTGGCAGGGGCGGCAAGCCAAAGTCTGAGGTCGTGGTACACAGGGAAAATCCAAGAAGAATAGTCAGGTCCAATCCGGGTCAAGGCAGGCAGCTAGTTTCAGTAACGGAAGGGTAAGCCAAAGGGTCGGTAATCAAGAGTCCAAGCAGAGATTCAGGAATAAAGACAGGTTCAAGGCACAGGGAGCTGGGAGATCACACCATAGGGATAGAATAACTCAGCAATGAGCCAGGGCTCTGACTGGGCTTTTATACTCAGTGGAGGATTGAGACCAATCCCCGGCTACCGAGGCAACCAGGTAGCCTCTCCATCAGGAGCCAATGGCGAGAGAGGGGCAGAGGGTGTGTGCTGGGAACCTCCCCCAGCAAGGATCACACCTGACACCAGTAACAGGTGCACTACGTGCATGTCCCCGTGCCTGCGCGCGCAGCCTGTCCACCGCGCACGCACACTTGTCGCGAATGCATGCCCACAATCCTGGTACCAGGGGTCCTGCCAGGAAGGGGAACCTGTGCCCCCAGCCGCACATGGCCACCCTGAGGAGAGGTAAGCCCCCTAGTACCCTGACACTCAGAGCCAGCTGTCAATCAAGTGGTGGAGTGGATCTCGATAGTGTTGTCACCAAGATATCACAAAGATGGCCGCGCATGCACAATGATGTCACGCACATGCGCGAATCTGTTCCGGGTGACACTCTGCCTTGGGACGCCCCTGCTTTAAAGTACACTGTTGCTAAAGCTGTCTGTGGAAAATCTTACTGTTCCATTACACCACATACAGCTTTAAAACATCCCTCCGCCCTGTAGGATTTGTTTTTTTTTTCCCACGTAGCTCTTGAAGCTGATGCACGTCAAAACCATACATTGCCATTGGTATATATCACCCATGCCAGTGCCCAGTTTCCCATGCATTCCCCCCCAACCCCCAAATAGAATTCAGTGGGATTCGCTCCTAAGATGGGATTCTTTAGATTTCAATCAGGATTCACTGAGCTCACATGATGAGAATCGAACCCGGCCACATTTGCTCATCATTAAGGTGGCCATACACTCTACAACCATCGCAAGACATTAGTCTTGCGATGGTTGTACAGGGATTAAAAAAACATACGATCTGCCTATCTTGGACAGGCAGATCGCACTCTCGATCATTGCAAGCCCGCCCCCCTGAGGGGCGGGCTTCCGATGACCGCAATGCTGAACGGGCAGTGTGCGCGTGCGCACACCGGCCCGTTCGTCATTTGTCTTCCGAGCACCGTTCTAACCAGCCGAGAATCGTACGATTCCCGGCTGGTTTTCGAACATGCTGGTTCGACGGAAGACGTGCGACCGTACAGTAGAAACGGTCGCACGTCTCCGTTCACACTGCTCGATTCTCGTACGATCGCGGGATTTCCCGCGATTCTCGTACGAGAATCGAGCAGTGTATGGGCACCTTTAGAGAGATCCTGAGATTAGACTTCCCAGACTCTATGCCCATTCATTGTCAGATCGACCCATTTCCTCCCTCCTTTTCTGAAATAAGTGCTGGTTCCTATTGCTGTTTAGTGAGTGTCAGATTGTTAGGGCCACAAAGTTTATGAAGTGGCCCCATGGGATTGTGACCCACTGCGCCCACTATTGGTCCCTTTTATACATGTAGTAGTTTCTCATACATGGCTTGGGCAGTTTCTGGTTCTCCTGCTGTCTGTTTCAGGTCACCCCTTAGCTGTTACTATGCAGGAACACCTGGAGTCTGCTGTTGCTGGGGCGATTTGTCAGCTGATGTCACACCTAATTCCCAGCTCATCCAATCAATAGATGGAGCCACCTTTATATATCTTCTGTCAGAGGTTCTGTCATCAGGCATCTTCTTCAGGACAAGTTGCCCCGTCCCCTTTTGTCGCGGCTAACCATTTTGGGGGTATTGTCGGCCATGTATGTGGGTGGACGGTTTGTTTATCATTCTATGTGGACTGCTATTTTACAATTATAAGTCTTTATGAATAAGCTGTTTGTGTTTTGAAGATTAAGTTGAGTTTATGGTTGACATTTTTATTGAATTTTTTTTTATTACAATTTACTTTTAACCCAATAAAGAGCCACAGCCATTATATTTCTAATACTTTTGTGTCAGTTATTTATTTAATACATTGTTCTTACAGGTTGTTTAGTGGGAGCTGTGGGGTCTACAATCCTTGTGCAGAGCACCTCCTGAGACTTGGGGAGATTTTCTCAACCACCACTGGGGGGAGGGAGAGAGCACCCAAATTTTTTTTCCCACCTAACTTTATTGCTATCACACAGGAGATAACAAGCTCCTGTGTGATAGCAATAAATCACTAGAAGAGGACCTGATGAATGTTCATGTACAATAGAGGTGTCCTTACCCCACTAATGTATGCTTTTCAGATTGAGTGATTAGAACTATGGACCTGAATAGTTTTTCTTGAGGATCCTAGTGATGAGATCACCTTGGGATCCAAGGTGTGTGCACATTGTTTATTAATGGAGAAGAAGGAACGCTCAAACATGGATAGAAATACCTAGCACCCTGAGGTACACAGGAATACAGCCAGAGCTATAACTGGAAGATCTAATTTCCAAAGTCCTAAAGACATGATCCAGGATGACTCAAACACCACCTATAAATTATATATATCTTCTGCTGTGACTGGCCCTATAGCTCTTATAGTATAATGAAGTTTAATAATAGTGGATAGCACTTACCATACTTTCTGTTTCCCCTTAGCTAGTGGAGTGTTCTTAGAGGCTTCATTAAGATAGGTGTACAAGCAAAGCAGATAAATGTAATGCAGGGGCGGACTAGGCCGGGGGGCAGGGTGGCAGCGCTGTAGAGGGCCGCCCGCTGGGGCCTTTTGAGGACAGAGCGGCCGCCGATCGCAGAGCGGCAGAGGGAGGGAGCCACTGCAGCTGCGGCAGCCACAGCAGACCCCCCACACACACACAACCAGGGTCCATGGAGCCCCCCACTGACCACCAGGCCAAGGTAAGGTGACACAATTTTAAAAACAAAATCCGAGGACATTTTATCCCCGTGAACATAAAATAAACTTTTTTTCTTTTTATATATTCACCTGATCCCTGCATCCACTGCATCCCTGCAGCGCAGCCTCCCATCTCCCCACGTTGTTAGAAGCTGCATACAGCGTGTGCTGGTTAGTACTTAAAACGGCGCGCTGTGTGCAGCTTCTGAAAAGATACGCTATTAGCGTAATGGGAGCGATGCAAAATGCGCAGCCAGCTTCCTCGCTATGCTAATAGTGTATCTTCTCAGAAGCTGCACACAGTGCCCTGGTTTAAGTAGTAACCTGCACGCTCTGTATGCAGCTTCTAACATCGAGGGGGACGGGAGGCTGCGCTTGTCGGTGGATCCAGGGAACAGGTGAGTATTAAAAAAAAATTGGTTTATTGTATGTTCCCGGGGACATAATTTGTCTGGGGATGGTCTCCTCAATCCGGGGACTGTCCCTGGAAATCGGGGATGAATGTAGAGCTGCAACAACTAATTGACTAATTCGATTACAATCGATGATTGAAAAAGTTGTCAACATTTTCAATCATCGATTAATCAGCTCTCGATTAGTTGGCCGTGTTCACGGCTGCACACAAGCTCCACACGCCACACCTCCTCCCCGCCTCACCCTTGCTGCTGCCAGCCCGCATCCACACTCCACACGCCGCACCTCCTCCCCGCCTCACGCGCACTGCCCACATCCCCGATCGGCACAGCGGCACGGGGAGAAGAAGAAGTAAGGAGGAGCAGGCGTGAGGGGTTGACAGCCGCCGACAAACAGGCCCGATCTCAGAAGCAAGTTTCTGGAAGACTACTCAGGTAAGCCTGCACTTTCCCACACATGGTGCTCTATAATGTATTGTTGGGATAGTGGGATTTGTTGTCCTTTATAGCTGATTGTACATTGTGCTGTATATTATACCATCAGCTATAGAGGATTACAAATCCCAGCAATACATTATACAGTGTGTGTGTAATGCACTATTGCTTGGATTTGTTGTATTCCTATATAGCTGGTGGTATTCTGCATTGCGCTGTATAGAGGACTACAAATCCCAGCAATAATACATTAAACAGCGCAATGCGGAATTCCACCAGCTATAGAGGAGTACAACAAAACCCAGCAATACATTATACAGCGCAATGCAGAATACCGCCAGCTATAATGTACTATTTGTAGTCCTCTATAGCCGGTGCCATTCTGCATTGATTGCTGTATAATTTTACCATTTCACTATATTGCACACCACACTTTTATTTTCCTTATTTCCACCGCTCCAAGCTTGCTCCTGTGATGGACTACAATCTCAATACAAACTAGTAGTCCATCACTGGAGCCATTTGTTTTTATCCCGATTAACCGGTTAATTAAACTTAATAATCGGTTAACTAATCGCTTTACTGCCAGACCCGCCCGCTCGCATTCCACGCTCCACACGCCACACCTCCTCCCCGCCTCACCCTTGCTGCTGCCAGCCCGCATCCACACTCCACACGCCGCACCTCCTCCCCGCCTCACGCGCACTGCCCACATCCCCGATCGGCACAGCGGCACGGGGAGAAGAAGAAGTAAGGAGGAGCAGGCGTGAGGGGTTGACAGCCGCCGACAAACAGGCCCGATCTCAGAAGCAAGTTTCTGGAAGACTACTCAGGTAAGCCTGCACTTTCCCACACATGGTGCTCTATAATGTATTGTTGGGATAGTGGGATTTGTTGTCCTTTATAGCTGATTGTACATTGTGCTGTATATTATACCATCAGCTATAGAGGATTACAAATCCCAGCAATACATTATACAGTGTGTGTGTAATGCACTATTGCTTGGATTTGTTGTATTCCTATATAGCTGGTGGTATTCTGCATTGCGCTGTATAGAGGACTACAAATCCCAGCAATAATACATTAAACAGCGCAATGCGGAATTCCACCAGCTATAGAGGAGTACAACAAAACCCAGCAATACATTATACAGCGCAATGCAGAATACCGCCAGCTATAATGTACTATTTGTAGTCCTCTATAGCCGGTGCCATTCTGCATTGATTGCTGTATAATTTTACCATTTCACTATATTGCACACCACACTTTTATTTTCCTTATTTCCACCGCTCCAAGCTTGCTCCTGTGATGGACTACAATCTCAATACAAACTAGTAGTCCATCACTGGAGCCATTTGTTTTTATCCCGATTAACCGGTTAATTAAACTTAATAATCGGTTAACTAATCGCTTTTGAAAATAATCGTTAGCTGCAGCTCTAGATGAATGGTCACCCTACACTAGGGATCCCCCACTAACCACCAGGAAGCCTCCACTGGGCACCACAGAGCCCCCAGTAACCACCAGGGAGCCCCCACTGGCCACAGTGGAGCCCCCACTACCCACCTGGCAGCTACCACAGAGCCATCACTAATTATTAGGGAGCCCCCACTGGCCACCACAGATCCCACACTGACCAGCAGAGAGCCCGCACTGACCACCTGACAGTCCGCATTGACCACCTGAGAGCCTAATTAGGGAGCCGCCTCTACTGCACACACACGCACCCGTGAAATTCTCTGGACCCCTGGTGAGAGCCTGCACAACGCTCCTGAGACCCTGGAGACATCAGGCGGAGAACCCAGAGCAACAGAGTATGTCGCGTCATATTATTCTGCATTGCTGTAATATGTATTGCTGGGATTTGTAGTCCTCTATAGCTGATGCTGTTCTGCATTGCTGTATAATGGTATTGCTGGGAATTGTAGTTCTCTATAGCTGTTGGTAGTCATTATTGCTGGGATTTATAGTCCTCTATAGCTGATGGTATTCTGCATTGCTGTATAATGGTATTGCTGGGAATTGTAGTTCTCTATAGCCAATGCCATTCTGCAATGCTGTACAATGTATTTCTAAGTTAGTGGCAGAACTACCAGGGTTGCAGCAGTCATGCACGCGCACAGCCCTGACAAGGCATCCCTCCACTACCAGTGTGCTTTACATTTCTTAAACCGATAAATACATTCACACTACTGTTACATTGATGGCAAAAGTGGCAGACAGGAGCGGGGAGAAGGCGGGGAAGAGGCAGAGTGGGAGGGGGGCCAAGTTTCTGCACCATGGGCCTCTGGGTTGTACTTGCCCCCTGGGCTAAAAGTTGCCAGTCAGCCCCTGATGCAATTGCTACCCTGCATTTGTGCTGTCTTCATTTACCTATGATGAACATGCTCTTCCCTGCCCTCCCATACACTCCTACCAGCCAATTACTATAATGTGTGGTAAAAGAAATGTACAAGAATAGGCTTCCTACCAGGAAGTTCCAGAACCTTTATGATAAATGTATTATTGTTAGTCACGTTACAAGTCCACCTTCAGCCAAAACCTTTGATTTTGTCTTAAATACAGTGTGGAAGGAATGGAGCTTCTCTCAGGCTTTTATTGCCAACTGTATTTTGGGAATATTTCCCCTCACTTCCTGTCAGGACAAGAAGTGATGTGAAATCTCTATAAAGCATAGACAAAACATGTTTTCATTAAAGCGTGCAAGGGTTACAATTTCTGACAATGTTTTTATTGCTGCCAGGGCCTTCCTGTCACCGTGACAACTACCCCCTATTGATTGTATGGGCATCACAGAGTCAGGAAGTGAGAGAAAATCTCTTCAACGGGGGTTACAGAAAAACTGATTAAAGAGTTAGGCTTTAAATAATAAACTTTGTAAATGGTATTTAATACCTATCAAGTTCAGTTATACCCATACAGATGTTTGAATTATCCATTGAACTGCATGAAAGATGTTCCAATTTTGCTGCTTGTTCATGTTGCCTGTATACAGCAGTCTACAGTTAATGCACAGCTGGCAATAGAATATTTGTAGAGATGTATACTAACATGCATACCAATAAGATCCAACATCGGCCTATGAATACAAATGCATACTTTGTACCTTTATAATGCATAACCTGGGAATGGAAGATTGGGAGTGTAAAGATGGTCATGCATGTTGTAATCTGACTGTATAATTGTATTTAAATTTATCAACAACTATGTCCTGCGAAGATCAGACTGGATATAAAATGAATGGTATGTAGGTTCTTATTACATAATTGTTGATTTATCTAACAAGGAATGTACAGTTAGATTGAAAACATAAATAAGTACAGTAAAGATCATCTGTCTCTTGTTCACCTGGCCCTGATCTATAAGCATTGTCAGTGGACAGCTTTGATCTCCCTTTACAATGGGACCGACATGTATTCCATTATTCTACAAGCCGTTCCTGGACCTTCCGACAATTAAGTTGAATTCCTTTGTGCTCTAAATGCAAAGCCATTGTCACTAAACAGAGTCTAATGTCAACTGTCTCCCTCCCACATAAATAAAATATATGGCATCTCTGGTCCACATAGGAAGACGAACTCCCCCTTTCATTGCCCACACTGGCATCATCACTCTTGTCTAAACCTTCCTGAGAGAGGCTGCCAAGCACTGAATGCTTATTCAAGATTTTAGTGGCTTTAACTAGAGCGCTATTTCCTATACACTGAACAGATGTCATGGAATTTTACATGCACAAAGTGGACTCCTCCTTGCTTTCAGATCCCCCTGTACCCCTCCTTCCCAGCCTGGCGCAGGCTTCAGTGTGGCAATGAAGTCCCTCTGGATGGGAGCCTCAGATACTTGGCTGCAGGAGGTGGCAATTTGGCTGAGAAAACTCAGACAGCCAGTACACAGTTACAGCCAGAATATGTCTCTATATGCTATGTGCTAGGGAGGGAAGGTGTGTGCGGATAGGCTGGTGACCGCTATGTTTTTACTGTTCAGACTGAGGTGTATATTAGGCCCAAACCAATACAGTATGAACGCCATAGAACCTTGCTTCAATGCATATGCTCTGCAGTTCATTGCCGATGGGCACAACGGACATCATCTGTTACAGCTGCCGATGAAAGAGCACACAGTTCTCTCTCCTGCCCTATTTCTGTAATATATACAGTAAATAGAAATATAATATAATGATGCAGATACTTGAGGGCACTTGTTCTAACCTTAGACAGTAGTCAGTCCAGCTTCTGCTGGGCTTAAAAAAATACATTTGTTATTGCAGACTTCTAAGTGCATTTCATTTACTGTATTTATGATTAAATCAATGTGATGATTACAAAGCAAAGATTATGATAACTGAGATAACAGAGGTATTACTAAAAGCCATGTGGTGCTGGTATACTGCTTGAACCCCCATATATTGCACACCTTCAGTCTTTGTCAGGTCCTTTCTGCTAAAGCCTATCTCCAGGGCAAAAAAACCTCCCCTTGCAGAAGGGCTGCCACCACACTGAACGGCCCAATTCACACTGAGCGAATTGCCGCGCGATTTCCGTCGCGATATCGTGCATTTTTGCCGGGCGATATCGCGAGAAGTCGCCGGCCAATGATTTTAAATGGAGCTGTCTTAATGTACAGCTCCATGTCTCCCGTCGCGGTCGCAAGTCGCGCATGCAGGACCCTTTTTTCGGCGGATGTCACGCAATTTTTCTATTTTTTAATGCAGCCCGAAGGTGAATGTCGCGCTACCGTCGCTGGAATGTCGCCCCGAACAGTTGCTTTATCCCGGCCGCGCAGATCCGCTTCTAAAGGTATGTCGCATAGTGTGAATGGGGCCTAAGGGTTAATTCCTTTATCTAGTTTCAGGGTATGATGTCTGACCACCGAGGCATAGATGGAAAGAGGCTGTGGGCACCGGTCTTAGAGCCTGGGGGAGCCTGGGGGAGCCTGGGGGAGCAGTGATTGGGACCTTTACTTATGATCCCCGCTCCTGTAGGCTTCCTCCAGTCTACAAGACAAGCACCTCCAGCCTCTTTCCTTCTATGCTTTGGTGGTCGGCGGTCTGCTGATGTCATCATCTACAATGCAGGGCACATAGCTTTACATTATACGTGAGGACACCGAGGGAGAGTTCACAAACCAGACCATAGGGGACATAATGAAAGCACCAATTTCTGGGGTAATGGTGATCAGGTAAGTAAAACTGCTCTACATGCTGATATAAAATCATCTTACATTCATTAGCTAAACAAACATATTTTTAATCTACTTACAAATAGAGTTCATCCACTTCCTGGTCCATTTTGGCACAAACTATGTAATGTGCCCAGTCGTTGCATCCTGGGAAGGTTACAGCAGCAGTGCATTGCTGGGAAATCATGAGATCTCAGGGAAAGGCATTTTCCTGAGACCTCATGATTTTCCTGAGATCTGATGATGTGCATGGTCAAATGCCCTAGTCACATCTGCCAGAGTTCCAGGAAGTAAAGGGAGATCTAGTAATCTGCCGTAAGTAAAAATGGCCACTGTCAGAAGACTGGGAAAGAAAAGAGAAATAAGGTATGCAACGAATACAAAGCCTGCAATTATGTAGAAGTATGTGTTTGTAGATTGTCATTACTAAACATTTCTAATGGTGTATTTGTTGTTATTTTAAAGATATGGGTACAGTTCCTCTTTAAGGCTGAATTCAAGTTAAATACACAAATAAAATATATACTGTATATGTGAGCTGCTTTCCCTGCCAAAAGAGACTGAGATTTACACAACTCTGCCTCTAAAGCAAAGTCGTGCCTGGCAGGGAAGGGGACCTGATTTTTCTTTGCTGCAATAAAAACCAGACAGCAGTTCTAACCCTTTCTCACTCCATTAAAAAGAAAAAAAGTTTTCACTTAGACACATTTAAAGGTGTGTTTGTACCCCCACACCTTCATTGTAACTACAGCTGGTAATAACTTGGCCATGGTATTGCTTAGGTGTACTGCAATTAACATGTCTGCTTGCATACTCCTGTATCATTGATTTATATGATCATATTGACCCAATTTGGCTATGTGGCCATATAAGATCAGTGATGTCAGCAGCATCCCACCCCTTTGTTTACATGGCAATGCCTCAGCCGGGGAATGCCACAGAAGATTGGACTAGCATTGATCCCTTCTATCCAGGTTCAGATGAGCTCGGGTTTGTTCCGAATCTGAGTTTTTCCCTACCTTTGGGAATCCGGAAGTATTTTTTTCCCCTGTTAGAGCGAATTGAACCATGCATTTGCTCTAATCTGGATTAACTGCATGCTTGATGTTTTGAGGACGCAGGATTTTATTTTTTCTTTTGGTTGCATTCGATGGATTTTTTATTTTTTTTTCTTAACCTGCATTTCGTTGTACAAACTAATACATTTATGAAAGGAATTTTCTGTCAAGTTGAGTGCGTATACATTGCAATTTCACACCTTCTGACTTTCAGGAACACTTCTTAGCACCAATAATGTTTCAAGAATAGGCATGCCTTTGGCACACAACAAAATACATAAAACATACCCACACAACATCCTGTGTGTGGACACCAATGTCCCAAATCGAGCAGAACTGGAAATGGTGTAAACGACAAGTATCAAATACACTTTTTTGTATTGCACGATACACTAAACCCCAAGCGTGGTGAGAGAAGAGGCTGCAGGGACCGGTCTAGCAGCTAGGTGGAAACAAGGGTCAGGTGAGTATATCTTTTGCATTCTGGCCCCTAGACCAAAATGAGCAGTTAACCCTTGCAGTGCGGGGTAGCCCTACTGCCAGGGTTAACTTTTGATATTCCTAGAGTTCCTCTTTAAGTCAATCAAAGAAAAAGGCAAGACACTAGCAACAGGGAGAAGCTCAAAGCAAGTCAGCATGAATGTAAAAACTGTGCAATGTGCAAATATTCCATCTTAGCAAATGGCATTTGGCGCACCCCGAGTCACTGTATTCAGTGGCGTAACCAGAGTTATGGGCGCCCGGGGCAGAACATTTTTTTCGCCCCCCCCCCCATATTATATAAACATCCACTAGAACTGTACCCCCCACCCCCACACATATTTATCAGCTAAGGAACTACAAGTCCAAGCATGCCATCATTGTCCCTGTACACCCCCCCCCACACACACACATATCACCCAGGGAACGGCAATGTCTGGTTGTTGTACAGGGGCAATGAGGGCATGCTGAGACTTGTAGTTCCCTAGCTGATATGTTATGAAGCTGTATTCCACCTGAAAGTACTACAATTACATTATAGAACTAAGAATAGAACATAAAATAAAACTTTTTTTTTT
>NW_017306703.1:1109213-1131896 GCF_000935625.1 Nanorana parkeri
GAGCGGCCGCCCGATGACAGCCAGGTGATCGTGTCAGGGAGAGGGAGCCATGGCTTCGTTTAGCGGGGGTCGTGACGGCGCCCCTCTTCAGTCCTGCGCCCGGGGCAAGTGACCCCCCCGCACCCCCCGGTTGTTACGCCACTGACTGTATTATCAGAGTATCCCACTGCCATCATGTGTAGGGAATAACTCAGAATATGACTGTGTGCTATGGTGGACTTACTCACTATGTTTCCTTTATACTAGTGTTTATAAAATGTGCAAACATAAATAATGTCCAAACATAATACTTCTGCATGCAATGTATACTTTAAGAATAAAGATATAGGGGTCAATTCACAAAGCAGCCGAAGGATCTAGTAGTTGCTTTGGGGGATCCTTTGGCTAGCTTCGGCTCCAGGACCCCTTCAATTCAGTAGAACCGAGGGGCTGCTGTACGGGCTATTCACTATAGCCCGTACAGCTCCCGAACTTGGTCGAGCCGAACGCATATGCCTCGGCTCGGCTGAGCCGCGCTGAAAGCCGAAGCTGGCCGAACGACCGGCCACTGGCCGGCCGACAGCCTGCTTCTGACACCTGGGCGGAGCCAGCCGTGATGTTACGGCTGGCTCCGGCCACTTGCAGAGAGATCAGCGTCCCTGGTTACCAGCTAACCAGGGACACTGATCTCCAGACAGCAAACTCTCCCGGGCGCTCCGGGAGTCTCCCGCTCCCGGTCGCCCAGGAGAGAAACACTGCTTTTTCTTTTTTTTTCTTTATTCTGACACGGAGCCGTGTCAGAATAGAAAAAAATATATATTTTTTTGCCCATTGGAATGCATTGCTAGATTCCTAAGCTGCTGTACGGGCTATTCACAATAGCCCGTACAGCTCTCGAACTTAGCCGAGCGGCTCAGTCGAACCGAAGGCATATGCCTCGGCTCCGCTGAGCTGCGCTGAAAGCTGAAGCTGGCCGAGCGGCCGGCCATTGGCCGGCCGACAGCCTGCTTCTGACAGCTGGGCGGGGCCAGCCGTGATCATACGGCTGGCTCTGGTCACTTGCAGAGAGATCAGAGTCCCTGGTTACCAGCTAACCAGGGACGCTGATCTCCAGACAGCAAACTCTCCGGGGCGCTCCGGGAGTCTCCCGCTCCCGGCCGCCCAGGAGAGAAACACTGATTTTTCTTTTTTTTTCTTTATTCTGACACGGAGCCGTGTCAGAATAGAAAAAAAGAATGTGCCCATAGGAATGCATTGCTAGATTCCTATTGGCTATTTCAATTGGCAATAGCCAATAGTAAACTAGCATTGCACCCGCCCTCTGCTGATGGACCTGATGGAGAACTGCAGCAGAGGGCGGGTGCACTGCTAGTGCATTCGGCTATTCACTCACTGCTGTTCGGCATCTATAAGAATAGACGGAGGCTTAGCCGATCCAGATGTTGGATCGGCTGAGTCGAACTCCTCCTGCACTTCGGGTCGACCCGAAGCCACGTGAAGCCACCCCATGTACGGCTGACTTCGCTTTAGGTCGGTCATTCACTCGGCTGCCTACGGCAGCTTAGTGAATAGACCGCATAGTCTGCATTTGAATATAACCCTAATTTCTCTAGATTTAGAAGACACAAACATGTAAAGCTAGAGTTCTCTTTCATTGTACAGATTGTAAAAGTCACAGTATATAAAATACAAATCGCTATGCAGAGGGAACAGTCTCAATGTATGATCTGTGTACATTCTGCATAGGAGGACAACTGGAATGCACTATACACAATGACATTGGCAGTCATATGCTGTCTGTGTTCATGTAAATAGTCAATGCGCAGTCTGCATATAAATACATTGTGCATACACTGTCTGTATACACTCTGGAAATGTATTCTTGTGGGATGTGGAGAGATGCAGTATTTCCCTGCTCACCATGTTCTGGCTGCTCACAGATTCAGTGTGTAAACATACTAATGTATAGCTAACATACCGTATAATTATGCGGTACATGTGTGGTCTGCATAGTGATGGAATAATACTTGTGAAATAACACTTGATCAGAGGACAGTAGAGGTGATGTCTAAAGCACCCAATCAGATTTCAGCTTTCATTTTTCTGAAAAATATTTTTTAATCGGAACAGCTATGTATGGCTCTGGCTTAACAGCTGCCTCTTTCATTCACAGGTGATTTACAAGATCTGCGAATGAAAAAACTGCCCCTGCAGCAGAGGGATTCATGGTTTTCAATGGAGCGGATGTGCTGCGACATCACTGAACTTGTGCCCCCATTGACAATTTCCTCCTGCTCCATTATCAAAGGTCCGTACCTTGGTATGGACCTGGGGGTAGAGTAGGGGTGGGCAACTCAGGCCCTCCAGCTGTGCTTTAATTACAAACCTCAACATCTCTCTACCTCTGGGAGTCATGCCTGTAACTCTCAGTCTTGCAATGCCTCATGGGACTTGTAGTTCCACAACAGTTGGAGAGACGGGGTTGTCCACCCCTTGGCAAGAGGAAGAGTCAGCCTGTGCATTGTAACTGCAATCCACTGATCACGGTTGCAATGCTTTGCAGGCTCCAATGCAAAAAATATATTTTTGCAATATAGGTGCATTTGTTATTTTATGGAAGAAAAAGTGGGATGCGCCTTTAATGGTTATTATGGTTCCTCTTTGGAAAGGACTATATTTCAATGTTGTGAAAGCATCCTATTACAAATACAAAGCGAGGCCTCTTTTATCAATATATCATATCTTTATCTACTTTGCTGACAGACCTCATAGACTCTAAAATCCATTTACTTGGCCATAATACATTACAATGAAAACAGGATAGCTATACATGGGGAGACCCCTCCCTGAGCAGGGAGACATCTGCTCATTGAATGTAGCACCAGAACATCTTACTGTTTCTTGTGTCAGATGCTCAGCAGACTGAAGTGGAGCATGTGTAATGAAAACCTTCCCTCTTCCCATTGAGAGGAAGTGCTCATCCAAAGTCTGATTTTTGCCCAAGGTCATATTGGACCAGGACTGAGCACTGTACTTGCGTCATGTTACTAAGGACGTATTCACACGAGCAGTGCATATTCCTCTATCCTCTCCGTTTAGAATGAATGGAAGAGACTATTGATTTTCTCTCGTTCAGCCCATGAGCTGAAATCTAAAAGTGTATGGCCAGCTTTAGGGTTCATTCATATGTAAGGCACGCACACTGGTGCAGAGACCTGCTCCCAGGAGGGACAGGTGCTGCATGTAATTGCACCTCCCTGTCTGCTCCCAAATGCGGGCACTTGAACCTGCATGTATGTGCAGGTTACATAGTATTTGAGGTTGAATAAAGACATTAGTCCATCAAGTCCAACCTATTAGGATCTCATTCTAGGAGTACCCGTACCCCTGTATATTACGGTCCCTTAAGAAATCGTCCAAAAGTTTCTTGAACAATTCCACATTATTTGCTGAAATCACCGCCTGTGGCAGTGAGTTCCAGACCCTAACTGATCTTACTGTGAAGAACCCCTTTCGCCCCTTGTGCTGGAATTTTTTTTCCACCAATTTTAGGTGATGGCCTCTAGTTTTTGTAACGGAGTTAATTTTAAACAGTTTATCGCTAATGTTGCTACCACCATTAAACATTTTGTACATGGAAATCATATCCCCCCTTAATCTCCTCACCTCTAATGTGAACATGTTTAAATTTAGTAGCCTCGTCTCGTAGCTCTGGTCCTCCATACCCCTAATTAGTTTCAGGTTGTCGTGCAGCCACATACAGCAAAGTGCATAGGGAAGTACAGTCGGCTGCACACAATTACACACGGCATCTGCCCCTCCTGGGAGCAGGTCTCTGCATGGGTTTGCATGCCGTGCTGATGTGCACACTTGTGTGAATGAACCCTAAAACTGGCCAAACACTCAGATTTCTGTTCGTTCAGCCAATGGGCTGAATGAGAGAAAATCAATTGTTTCTTCCATCCATCCTAAACGGTGGGGATAGAGGAATTTGCACTACTAGCTATTATGTTCAGACAGCCTGTGCACCCGTGGCTGTTCGAATACCCGAATAGTGACTGCATCTCATAGCATGATTTTCCACCCGCTTCAGCCAGCTTTTAACCACTTGCTGACCCGGCTGTTAAACCCCCTTCCTGCCCAGGCCATTTTTCATTACTCAGCGCTGCGGTACTTTGTCTGCTATTTATTCCGTCATGCAACGCTGTACTGAAATGAATTTTCTAAAAATTTTGGGGACACACAGAGCTTTTTTTTTGGTGGTATATTATCACCACTGTGAGTTTTATTTTTTACTATATAACAAAAAAAGTACCGTAAATATTTTTAAAAAATGTTTCCCTATGAAATGTTGCAAAATATTTAATATCACCCCAGTTTTTTGATAAAATATAAAAGATGGGGTCACGTTGGGTAAATAGATATCAAACATGTCAAGCCTTATAATTGCAAAATCGCAAAAAACTACCACACCCAAAATTGTCCATAGGTAACGCTTTAAAAGCTTTTACCGCTCATGAATTTAGTGTTATCAGTGATTAATGGCCCAAACATTATTACTCTCACTGCGACGTTTGCTGCGATATGTAACGTGTGGCGTAATCATTGTTTTCGCACGTAGGCGCACCCAACGCATATTTACGTTTATAAGTGCGTGCACACGGGGTGAGGGACTTAAAACTTTTTGGGGTTTTTTTTTTTTATATGAGCCTTTCATATTTTTTTTCCACTTAACTTGATTGCAAGCCGATACACACACATTCCCAGCGGGCGCGCGCGAGCGAGCCGAAAAACATAAATGTATGTCTACATGGCGGGAAGCATCCGCTGTCTGCCCATATTTTTACGATGACTTTTGTCCAGCCGGGTTGTCGGATGAAATGTCCTTTCCTTCATTGTAATACAGGATGGGGCAGAGAACAGAGACAGCAAACACAGTGACAACATTTAAAAAAAGCCTGCTGCACTTCACTTTCTGCCCTCGAATGGTGTAACAAAATTCCACTCTGCTTTTCACCAGTCATACTACTTCTGTTCAAATTTAAGTGATGACATCACTACTTCTCACATTTAAACATATATTCTGCAAACAATCCTCTCTTTAACATTTCCTGTAGATTGTTTCAGTAAAAACAGTGTACATCTAAACCAAACTGCCACGCTCAAGCAGGTTCTATGGACCTTTTATTATGATGTTTACCTTCCGCAATTGTTTAAAATAATCAATTAAAGGGTCTCTAGGGTCAAAAACTAGAAATAAATCTGTATTTCTATATTACATTTCCATGAGTTATTTTCCAATCCTAATAACCATATCGATCTAGAAGTTTGTAAAAATATTTATTGAACATGCCCATAGGATGTACTTCCTTAACGCACTCACACCTTTTCACTAAGCCCTGTGAATATGCACTTCCTTGTGTCACAACTCTAACTAAGCCTGTTTTCTGAACTATATCTCAACGTCTGAACAACGTAACATTAGCATTGCTTGCTGTGAGCAAAGCATGATGTGATATGTAGACTTGAGAAATTAAGATTGCATCACATCAAGCAGTAGGAAAAAAGATGCAAAGCACACAGGGAATACAGGAAGTTGTGGAAAGTGATGGGCAGAAGGCAGCACTCACTACATAAAAGGGATATTTTTTCCAAGTAAGCTTTGATTGCATTTAAAAAAAAACTATAATATGGATTCTTCTTACAATGCTGATGTTATAACAGGATAGTATATGGTGGGACTGTACAACTCATTTAATTTTTAGAGAAATAGAGAGCTTTTTTTTCATTGTTATTTGCAATGTTTCCACCGTTACCTAATTTTTACCTTCAGAATACTCACAATTCTGAAGCAGTACTAGAATAGTTTATTGATATAGATATTCTATTTTGTTCTCTCCTAGCCCTAAAGAAGAGGGTATTTGTATGAGCCCCCGAAACGGATTGGCTATTTCTTTGGTATCCCCTCAACTCTACATTGAATCAGTTGAATCTTCACTCTTAAAAGATTGTATGACTTATTGAATGTGTTTGCGTGGCCGTGGTCACAGAAGCCACTGCTCCTACTTTCATGTGACTGGTTATCACAGCAGTCACATGGCCATGTTTGCATTTCCAGGCCCTTCCCTTTCTCTTCCATCAGAGGCAGGGGAGAGTAAAGGAAGTAATGAAGTAATGGCCAGCTTAAAGTAACATTAAAGTCTAATTTGTCCCCCCATGCTGGTGTACGGACTTACCTTAAACAATGCCTCTTGATCCGATCATCTTCTTCTTTACAGTAGTTCTCAGAAGTCCCTCCAGCGCTGGTGCCGGTCTCTGATCCAATGCTCACTGCTGTGTCATCTGTGTCCCACGAAGTCTGTGCTGGTGCACACTGCTGGGCTGCATGCATTGACTTACCCTTTGTCTCTCTTCTTCTCCCGGCCGAAGATCTCTACTGAGCATGCGCCCACCCCATGATCCTTTGCGGGATCCAAGAATCTTCAGAACTTTAGATGGGAGTGTGTGGCGGAGACACAGGTAAGTTTTTACCTTTTTTGTGACTTTTTTTAATGTTTGATATATATATATATATATATATATATATATATATATACTGCTTGCTATCAGTAGATACATGCAAAAAACCCAGAGGGTTTAATTATACTGTAAGTCTTTTGCAAACTATTACAAGTTTTAGCTGGAGTTTATTGGATTAATTGAGCACTATTTTTACACAGTCGAATGTTGTTATTCTCCAAGAGCTCTAAGGACACAAATATCTGCCCACTGTAAGTGGACCTCTGCTCCAGACTCTCTAGCTGTGGCATTTCACTCATTACAGTGACCATTTTTTTTAAACATGCACATCTGTTTCTGGGACACATACCATTATGTACCAAGGTTTGCCAGTTGTACCCAGACAGAGTGGGACCTGGGTGTCAGACTAACAGCTGAGCCCCACGGATTATTCTAGGACAGGAGCACTGATAGTGGCTTCTGATGCACAGCATTGGACTGACTGTCATAATGACAGATGAGATGAGCCTGGCACATTACACCAGGAAAACACCTCTAGTCATTTAGATTGTAAAGCTGGACTGTCAGTTTGACAGCTGTGCCCTGCTCTGTGTATCGGGAGCACTGGCAGTAGCTCCTGTATAAAAGAAACCCATTTCTTAAAGTAATTTTTTTTAAACCCCCACGTGGCAAGTTTTAAATGCTTGTTTTTGCCTAGGGGTAAAGGAAATAGGTGTGATATTTACCTTATTCCTTGCTCCAGCAGGCTGCCTCCATTTCTACCACCAGATCAAAGCCTTTTCTCTAAGGTTCTCCTGACCGCAGCCACATGCTTGCCTCCTCTACATATAATGTAAGACTAATAGACCTGTATGTGTTATTGTGATGACATAAATTGACTACCCACAGCATTAAGGAGAAGAGGAAAGTGCCGGAGCCTGCCAGAGCAAGGCTTAAAGTAAATAAGACAGCCTCTTTCTCTACCCTCTTGAGCAGGGCTAATATTAGATAAGCTGTACGGGGCCCATGATTTGAAATCATGGGCCCCGTACAGCCCACCTGACTGCATCCCCCCATGGGTTATTGCAATGGCACCTTGAGATGGGCATGCATTGTGGTTCACTGCCAAAAAATAGTGCATGCACCATTCTTTGGCAGAGCACCACATATTAGTGTTCTGAAATACACATCCATCTCAAAGTGCATTGGGAATGAATGGCACCCATGTGATATTTCTGCCTAAAAAAGATCTGAGCAAATAATACACATAAGAAGAGAAATGGAAAATGGATGGATAGCACATAAAAAGTAAGATAGTGTGAAAAAATTATTCAAACCAGCAAGTCTAAATAATATTTTTTCTTCACTGTCTTAAAAGGTATTTCCACATCCACATGCAAATATGAGAAAGCCCCTCTATATGTTTGTTATGTGTTGCCATTCACACGGCATATCTAAAAAATATATTTTTTTAAATATTTCTTTACCTTTTAGACATCTCGATTTTTCAGGCCTTTGCAAGCTTCTCTCTCACGTTCAGTAACAGCAAACTCTGTCTGTCCCCATAGAAAGATTAGGGACAGACTGAGCTTCCAATCGATACAATGCTTCTAGATCTTTAATCCTTTATTAGGACAGGCAGTGTTCAAATCTAGTTTACAACTGATCATGAGATCTGTCAGCACAGTACAGACAGAGTTATTTATTGTAAACATAACCCACCCCACCCCCTGGCATTCCAGAGGGAAATTCAGTACAGAGAAAAACTTTTCTTTGAGATTTGAGCAGGTTTTGTGATAGCAGCAATGTACTCTTTTTAAAGTTATGTTATGTGAATGAGAAACATGTGACAAATATAAAATTGGTGTTAGCCCAATTTGGCCACAAAAGTGGAAATACACTTTAAGTAACAAAACCAGACTATTGTTTTCAGGGGCCCCGGGGGGGTCACACAATATGTGTTAAAGAGCCATATGCAGCCCCCAGGCAATAGACTGGGTACCAAGGCTTTAGAGACATGAACAGGGCTGGACTGGGCTGCACAGAATTAGGCAGCAGAGGCTGCCTAATCAGGCAAATCCGGTGAAGGAAGGAGAGGCCCAGTGAGATGCGGTCTGGTCGGCTTTGTACAGGAAGTGGTGTAGAAGCAGCGGGTGGCTCAGGGCTGGAAATAGCATGTCATTTGACTGAGGACCCAGAGGCACACTGGGGGGCTGCAATGTATCTTACTGGTATTCATGTTTTTTTGGGCTGCAAGTAAAAGGAGCAGCACATGTGTGCAGGGAAAGAGACCCTGCACAGCCCACCTGAGACCCTGCACAGCCCACCACCAGAGACCCCGCCCACCTGAGACGCTGGTAGAAGTGATACAATGCGTGCCTGTTACTATTTAAACAGGCGCTCCCAGCTTCTGACAGGATAAGCAAAATGCACAGCGTGCTTCCCCGCTATGTGGGGTGTTTAAAGGGATATATTTTTAAAAATTGTGAATTTAACATTTAAAAGTTCGAGTTAGAACCGAACACGGGGGTGTTCGGCTCATCACTAGTTAATACCTGTGCATGTGTTTTAAATGTCACTGATTGATTCACATTTAGCAACGTTTTGGTGAAAGTAACATTCACTGTTTTATAATTATATCCCAAAGTCTGTATAAAGCCAAAACTTTTTTTTTGTTTTGATTAAAGAAGTGTTTAAACCCTATCAGGTCTCACTTTTTTCTCCACTGAGTCCTCTCTATTTGTCCTGGTGACCATTCTTTTTGGACCAGAAAGGGATGGGAAATTCAAAATTTTACCCTTGTCACAAGGACAGCAAGTGAGGGCAAATCCTCCAATGGGGACACCTGTTTTGGTGACAGCTGTCTAAAAGGACATTTCCCCTTACTTTAGTGAGATTTCATCTTACTTCCTTCTGTGTCTGTGGAACAGGAAGTGAATAGGGTTGCCATCCATCCAGGATTCACCCGGGCAGTCCAGGTTTGGAATCCTGTGCCCAGATGTCAGCATGCTTCACACTCGGGCACATTATTCAAACTGGACTTGTTGCGCCCTAAGAAAGCTGCATACCACTGGGCGCAGGTGTTGTGACGGCCACACTCATCTGTGTCTGTGTCCTGACTATGACTCCTCCTGTGGCATCATCTCCTCCTAGATACCTCCCACATATTTCTGTGTCTGGCATCACATCCAGCAGGTTCCGAGGACATATAGATGGAGGCCGAGAACGCAGGCAGAGGCAATATAAATCTCATGAATGCTGGGGACTAGGGAGACAGTGGGGACTGGGAGAGGCAATGGCAACTGGGAAGAATTTGTATTGCATATCACGGAACAGGGACAGATGCGGCAGATTGCAGCAGGGGCAGATGTGGCAGATTGCAGCAGGGGCAGATGTGGCAGATTGCAGCAGGCAGGGACAGATGTGGCGGATCGCAGCAGGGCAGATCGAAGTGGGGCAGGTGTGGAGGATTGCAGCAGGGCAGATGTGGAGGATTGCAGATGTGGCAGATTGCAGCAGGCAGATGTGGAAGATTGCAGCAGAACAGATGTGGTGGATCGAAGCCGGGCAGATGTGGCAGATTGCAACAGGGCAGATGTGACAAATAGCAGCAGGCAGGTGCATATGTGGCAAATAGCAGCAGACGGGGCAGATGTGGCAGATAGCGGCAGGGGCAGTTGTGGCAGATCAGTGCAGAGTATAGAGCAGCATTCACACACACATACACACACATACACAAACTCTCTCACTCCCCCTTCCCCATACCTGCAGTAAGGGAGCAGGAGACAGTTCAGACACAAGTGATAAACATCCCGCTGACATGACAGGGCTCACATCAACACAGCGTCCACAAAACAGCACTGACATTACAGGTGACAGAGCCATAATACTGCTCTAGCTATCTGAGGCAGTTTGTCTGCTGGCTGGTTGATACCAATTTTCCACCCCCACCTCCCTCAGGCAGCCACTTGAGCTGCTTGTGCACTAGCGCCAGCCCTGCCCATAGCCACTGGTTCTGAGTGCTAGGTGCTCACCTTGGCACATGGTGCAAGACAGTGAGTCAGCAGCAGGGTGCTATAGAGATCCAGGGCAATGGTCTGCCCATCTGGTGGTATCCTGTCTCTGAAGACCTTGCAAGTGGAGGAATGCCCACCCAAAAAAGGCAAAAATGGCAGTAAAAGCCCCCACTCTCCCTTTCCATTATATCTGGTGGTTGTGTCCCCTTTTTTTTATTTGTGCTCTAGTTTCCCAGGAGTTGCCCACATGAGGAGGAAGGAGAGCTAAAGAGCATCTGAAGACTCCAGGCACAGGAGAAGGCTCATTCTGCTTTATCTCCCCTAAGCTCAAAGAAAAAGTTCCACTACTGAGGTTCTGGGGGATGCAGTGCGCTTTTGGTTGGCACTGGACCCCCCTGCATACCCTGTCACCTGCATGGATTCCCTGAAAAGGCCCAAGCTTGCTAAGACTTTTCCTGTGCACTCGCTTGTGGGGGAGGTGTTGTATAGTGACTGGCCAAGGCCTGATAGGGTTTTCACTCCCCAAGCACATTGCTCAACAAGTCTCTATTGAGGAAGACTATGAGTTGGAAGGTACCTGTTGTTGATCTGGCTATATCCTGCCTTAATAAAACTCTAATAGTTACAGTAGAGGATGTTCCGGTCTTCAAGGATCCTCTTCAAGGGTCTTTAAGGCCCTCCTCAAGGCTTCATTTGCTCTAATTGGTCCAGATGTGCAACCTGGTGTTGCTTTCATAGCCATTTGCCAGACAATGTGAGTATAGACCAAGCGTATGGCCCATGACCCTTGTTCTGTTCTCACTGATCCTTTCATCATTCAGCAATTGTAGCTTTTGATTATGGCATTGTGCTACTGTGTAGACAGGTTAGGTGATGCTTTGCACCAGATGTTCATGGTAGGTCTTGTGCCCATACAAATGCTTAGGATCCTGTGGCTGACGTGCTGGTCTGTGGACCCAGGGTGCAAGAAACACCTGGAGAGAATGCCCTTTACAGGAGAACGGCTCTTCTGTGAATCTTTATATTCATTCATCAAAAACATGGGGGTAAGAGTGTTCTTTTGCCTAGCAAGAAGAAGGTGGGAACCCCCACCAGGAAGCCCTCTATTTTCAGGTTTCAGAAGGGCTCCTTTTGGCCCTCAGAGTCTGCTTTCACCAATCCCAACCCACAGTTCCATCACATGCTTTGGAACCCTAAGCCGGGCATGTCTGATTCTAAGCCCACCTGATAATGACGGCCCCTGTCCTTGTCCTGATGTACTTGCAGGGTATCCGCGTTGTAGGGTAACTGGAAGACCTTCTGTTGAAGGATTGATTCCCCCATGGACTCTTTGACAATATTTAGTGAAGTGTGCTGACACTTCAGACCATCCAGGGGAATCCTCCACTTTCAGAAGCCTGTGCTGGCTCCAACCTTTTGGCTCGAATATCTATGTCCAGTCCTGGACACGGCACAATCTTGAGTCTTCCTTCCTCAGAAACAGATTCAATCTCTCCACTCTCTTGCACGGTCCAATGTTTACCCCCCAGTTTGCTTCTGCATGAGGGTTGTGGGTCTGATGGTGGCCTCCTTTGAGGTGGTGCTGTTTGCTTAGTTTCACACTAGGCAATTACAGCTCAGCGTTGTGACTGCATGGGAAAACCAGATTCAGTCCCTGGCTCTCCCTATGTGACTATTGGCAAGAGCTTGTATCTCCCTAGATTGGTGGATCTCCAATTAGGCGCTGGAGTTGGGAAAATCCTTCCTTCCTCTGGCCCGGAAGATTTAGAAGTTCTGGGCACATTGATAATCCAGGGAACTTGTTCAGTAAGGGAGTCTCACCTTCCCATAAACTCAGGAGCTCTGAGCCATTCCATTCTCTTTGCAACTGTCATGAAGCCAGAGTTAGCCTGCGTGGCCGGACTGCTGGACGGATTCCTCGCTGCCTGCAAGTTACTGACCCGGCCTGTCTCTGATTACGTCCTGCCTCTCTATTGTGTACCTCACCAGATTGTTGCTGACACGGCTTGTCTTCACTCTGCTTCCAGGATCCTGCATTACTACCTGCATCCTGCTTTGGGATCCCTGCAACCTGCATGCAGCTCTGACAGGAGTCGCAACCTACCGGCACTTGTGCCCCTCCTTGTCCTCACGCACCTGTTCCCACTATCCAGGGGTGTTTGGACTGGAGCAGCAAAAGAGGCCGCCCTCGTCATCTCAGGCTCCCCCTAAGGTACGTGACAGCAACACTGAACTACTCGGCTGTGAATACACCCAGTGAAGATCTAGTTGGACAGTGTTACGCTAACCATCAAGGAGGCAACATACGTCACACGGCTCAAGGGTAGGTGGCTCTAATTCTGGCTTGGTGGAATTCACGTTTTGGCCCTGTCAGCCATACACATCTCAGACCTGGGAAATTAGCTGATGGACTATCTCAGTCATCAGCACCTAGATCTGGGTGAAGAGTCCCTTCATCTGGAGGTGTTTCGGGATTTCTTTCAAAAGTGGGGGGCGCTGCATGTGAATCTGTCGTTGTCCAGGTTCCACAAGAAAGTGGAAAGGTTTGGCCATTCTCTTTCTCTTTGACTTCTCATTCTCTGGTGAAGGCTTTCCTGCAATGGGTCACTCACATTGATCCCCCCCATCTGTCCACCAACGGCACCAAGGTATCTCAATTTTGTTTTGTCAGCCCTCCAATAGCCCCCCTTTAAACCTATTTGACATATTCCTCTGGCTGAACTCTCACGTAAGTTCACTTTCATCATTGCCATCACCTCTGTTAGGAGGATTTGTAAGTTGGTGGCTTTGTCCTGCAGACAGCCTTTCCTGGTGCTGCACAAGAATAGGTTGTCTTGAGGCCTCAAGCTTCCTTTTTGCTGAAGGTGGTACCTCATTTTCACCTTGACCAGGACATTGTGTTTCCTTTTCTTTGTCCTTCCCCTAACCATCCCAGGGAGGTTTCTCTTTATTCTTCAGGTGTGGACCACGATGTGCAGGTCTACCTCTCCAATACAGCTCTTTTCCTAAGTGCAACTCTCTTTGTCTTGCCTGAGGGCTCCTGGCTTCACATTTCGCCATTGTCAGGTGGATTAGACAGGTAATTGTTCAAACTTATCACTTTAAACGCTAAATGTCCACCTTTTCCAGTCAAGGTTCACTCTACTTGAGCCATTAGTACCTTTTGTTTTTGTTTTTTGCAACGGGCTTCTGCTGCTCAGGTTTGCAAAGCTGCCACCTGGTCCATATTCTTCTTAGCAGTAAAAGGATGTCAGGGTGGCATCAGAAGAAAACATGACTATGGGCCAATACGCATAACAAGGATTATTGCCAGATGGTTGCCTGTGTTAAAAAACTGAGGATCCCTTGGAGTGGGAGGGGTTATATGGGGTGCTTACAGCTCTGTTTCCCAGTGTCCAATCACTGTGTAGCTGAATATAACGCAGTTGTCTACGATTACACCAGTGTCCTATATTGTACTCCACGAAAAGTATTTTACAGGTAAGTAAAAAATCCTATTTTAGTAGCTCCACCTCTAGTATTAATACCAAGCCAACCTAGACTGGCAGAAAACATGGTGGATCATTAACCCCTTCTAAGATGTTGATCAAGCAGGGGGGACCAGGGAAGTACTACACTTAAAGGGTTTCTAAACCCTCACATTTTTTTGCATATATCTACTGCTAGCAAGCAGTAGATATATGCAAAAAGTTTTTTGGTTTTTTTTTAAACCCGCTTTAAAGCGGTTTAAACTTACCCGTGTCTTCGCCGCACGCTCCCGTCCAAAAATCTGAAAATGCTGGGGCGGGCGCAAAGCAGATAGCGTAACAGCGATCGACTGGTAGATCGCGATCGATCTTGTGGGCACCCCTGGTGTAACATATACAAAGACTTACACGAATGATAAAGATAAACAAAGCACTACAGTGGAAATTACATCCAACATTCCGGATATTTGTTGCAATGCAGGATAACAGATACTAAGAATTCACCCAGCATACAGGATGAGAGAAGCACTACATTACAAAGAGGGGAATTTATCAAAACTGGAGCAGATAAATTATTTAGCAGTTGTGCATGGCAACCAATCAGCATCTCTCTTTTATTTTCAAATCTTAAGTGAACAATGTCACTTAAATGGGGAAAGGGGGAATGGGTAGAAGCGGTGTTGAAAGGAGAGTGCCACACCCCTGGTTTTATGTTGCAAAAAGAGGGTATTTTGGAGATTGGGGTTTTTTAGGTGCCTAAAAAACCCCAATCTCCAAAATACCCTCTTTCTTAACTGAACAAACTGAAGAGAGACGCTGATTGGTTGCTGTGCACAGCTGCTCCAGATTTTGTCTGCTCCAGTTTTGATCAATTCCACCCATTGGTCCATAATACAGAATAAGAACAGATACTACAAATAGCATACTGACCTCAAGATGTACTATACTGTGTTGACATTTAAAAAAATAAAGGTAAATAATTATTTACAGCACATATAACAAAACTGTAACTATGCAATCTCCATATGTAAATGTTGTCAAGCTTTTAGAAACAGTAACCAAAACAGCCAAATACACGTGTACTGCTTTTTCACACATGAAAACACCATAGTTTGGCTTGGAAAACATGTGACATCTGGCAACTATGCAGGGAAGAGGGCAAGGTCAGGCCTCCAGTGAATGAGAGGATTCAAATGAGATTTGTAAATCATGCAGGGAGACCGGATGAGAGCCATAGAAAACTGGGTGATTTCCATGATTTTAGGGTGAGTTGACCAGGCTGAAAATGTTTATTGACAGCCAACTGATAGCTGTCAAAGCTAGATATTTACATAGAAGTAGCTCATTGAGTTTCAAGCCTGTGTAAAGGAATCCTAAGGCCTTGTTCACACCAAGCGCGTTCCAGGAGCAGAGCAGAGCAGTTACAGACCGAATCAAAACTGCGTCCAATATATTCCAATGGTATTTTGGGCTCTAGTTCACACCACAGCGTTCAGTTCCAGAGCATTTAAAAAAACTGCAGCAAGCTCTATTTTACCTGCTCTGAATTGCTCTGGAATGTTTTTTTTAACCAAAAACAGCCAGGAATGCATCAGAAACATGGCAAAAAATGCGTCAAAAACGTGGCACAACCCACCGCACTGCGTGTGCAGAAATTCATGCAGATCTGGTCTGCATTTGGTGTGAACAAGCCCTAAGGCCTGGTTCACACCTGGGCGTTTTGTAGCGCGTTAGAACGCTCTGCAAAACGCTCAAACACCAAAATCCCGTTATTTCCTATGCCGTATTAACGCGTTACAAAACGCCCTACGTCCAAAGAAGTACAGAAGCTTCTTTGAGGCGTTTTAGTCACGTGTTTCCATTGCGATACAGCCAAAAAGCCCTCGGAAACGCTCGTTTGTCACCGCGTATCGCGGTAAAAACGCACGTCACGAAACGCACGACAAACGCGCATATTCGATACGCCTAGGTGTGAACCCAGCCTAAAGGTGAAGGAATATTGGAGGTATTACCAGTAACAGCTAATGTGATTCCAGAAGTTTATTTTAGAGCAGGTCTAAAAATACAAGAAGGAATCTGATTAGTTATTATAATTAACATTTCCACTTTTCCTTTCATATACTTAACTGTTGTTTAACATGTAGACTCTGTATTGTGAGCAGGTCCTAATGATTTACCAAAAATGGATGATAATGTAAATATAGTACATTATTCATGTGCAATCTACATGCAGATTAGATACATTGGGAGCATATATAGTTGTGAAAAGTAAAATGTAAAACAATATATACCGTATTTTGCGGTCCATAAGACGCACCGGACCATAGGACGCAGGGAGGTCCGGCGCGCCTTATGGAGCACTCGAGACTGTAGCTTCTGTGACAGCTTCTATGACAGAAGCTGTGACAGAAGCTGCAGTTAGTGACCGCTGAGACAGGTGGCGCTGTGATTACAGCGCCGCGGTCTCAGTGATGACACAGAGCAGGCGAAGAACGTCTATTCTTCGTCTGCTCTATGGTTATCTCGATCGTCGCCGCTGCTCGGTTTTAATATGAGTGATCTCATTAGATCACTCGTATTAAACGAGCAGTGGCTCCTGCTGCTGAACTCGATCGCCGCCGCCGCTGCTCGGCTTTAATACGAGTGAATTTGTTAGATCACTCGTATTAAACGAGTAGTGGCTCCTACTACTCGCCCGGCGCCCGAAACTGCATGTCTCGGGCGTCGGGATTCGCTCCATAAGACGCAGGCACTTTTTCCCCCTCCTTTTGGGGGGAAAAAAGTGCGTCTTATGGAGCGAAAAATACGGTAATCACACACAAGTATCTTATCAAATTCTGCATGCTATAAGCCTTATTTAAAGTCCAGACTAATCCGGACATTAATGTATTTACATATTTTTAACAAGCAGTAAAAGGGTGTCAAGACTGTAATAGTAGTGGCCGGTCCGAACCCACTGTATGTCACCATCACGTGACTATATGGAGTTCCGATCGAACGGCACAAGGGCGTGACAATACCACTCTCAGCCTCACCCTACACTGAGATGTTCCAGCCCGCAGCACAACAATCTAAGGCCACCAAACTGAGAGCGATCATCACTGGGGTTGGTTGACTCCACAGTTAACCCTTTACACAACCAAACAATAGCTGCCACCATGCACTGTTCCCAGCAAATGCTGTGACAATTAAAAAACGTAACCAATGCCTGTGATGCTACTGTCCCTTTAGACAGGAATATAACAGGTTTTTCAATACTGTACCACTCTTCACAGAGACAATGATACTTTAAGTTCTTATTTAGAGTGAAGAGATAAACTTAACAATTGTAAAGATTGTTTTTAATAAAAAGAAACTGTGCAGGAAAAATATATAGAAAAATATGTTACAACAGAGAGAGAGAGAGAAATAACAACAGAAAAAATAAAAAGGGAATAAAATAGAGAGTACTTAACAGGTTTTTGTGAGTTCTAGTACAGTCCAGACAGAAGAAAGATCTGGATAGGGCTTTTCCTCAAGTAAGACTTGCAAAGGTTCCTTCTTGATGTTAAAGGGGAGCTCTTCTTTGATGGTACACAAGCCTCTTCGTTTGATATTACACCAAGAGCTTGAGCTTCCTAGCTGCCTTCTGCAGAAGCTTTTTGTGGGCCCTCTAGGGGGTGTCACTGAGCCAGCACCTAGTGCAGTCAAGAAGAATCAGGGAGGAGGGCTGAGTAGTTATGTTCATCTCCTCTGCTCCTCCCAAACTGTCCATTTTATATTTATAAACATATGTCTATATTTTCATATTTGAAAACCACATAAGTGACAGATCAGTGTGTGTTATAAAATTAGCTTCGGCTAGACAATACATTTTACCACGGGTTACGGCTGCCTCAGAAGGGCTAATGTGTGTTTTTAGGCCTTTGGGCCATCTAAACCACTCATGTTTACTATGTGCAGATTTAATTTGAAGAGACACAGCTATATACATATTTCTTAATAAGGTGATACCCCCAGGTCTGGAGTTATGAATATTGTTTTAGATTGGAACTTAAGTTTAGTTGCCTGAGTGGGTTATCAGGCATTCCTTTGTTATCAGACCAGGCGATCTGTAGGAGATGAGCTGAATCAGTCAAGTGTGCTGCCTTTTGACTTTTCATTTATACTTTATGATGGGCACCAATAAACAGCTAGGCCTGGGCCACTTAAGGCCAGCCATAAAGGGAGGCCTGAATACACAACTCATTTCATTGTTGGGTGAATTGAAGCTTTGCTGACTATCTTAAACAGACATGTTTGATGGGTGAATTGAAGCTTTGAAGGCTCTCTTAAGCAGAATACTTATTTGATGGATAATCTGTTTGTTACCATCACAAGAACACTAAAAGAAGAAGTTGTATGTAATACGCTTAACACAGGTTATTGCCAGATGGTTGCGTGTGACTTGAACTTGTCTCTTCCTGTTATTAATCCTGACTTATTCCTGACAACAGCTTGTTGCTGCTGACTCCAGGTGTGACTCCGGCTTGTTCCTGACCACGGTTTGTCTCTGCTAACTCCTAGTGTGACCTCAGCCGGCCCACTGACTATGACTCTGCCTTCTACTCAGCCTGCTCTCCATTTTCTAAGCTACTGACTACCACCCGTCCAGGCTCCTTGACTGAACAAGAGATGGCAGTGGACCCATACCTCCCAAAAGTCTCAATTTGCTAGGACTTGCAAACTTTGAAGAAAATCCAGGGGTCCCTACAGCACAGACTCCAGCATCAAGTAGTACACTCAACTGAACACCGATGTTCCCTGGCGCCACACTAAACACCCCTCTCCCAGTCAACACTGAACACCAATGCCCACCCCCCACACACACACACACAGACACACACACACATATATAGACACACACATACATACAGACACACTGATCACCAGTGTCTTTTTCCTTCTGAACTAAACACAATTCTTTCCCACTGACAATGCTGGGGCAATTTTTCTTCCCTCTGACCACTGATAGCAGGGATTTTTTTTTCTCACACTGATCACTTACATCCGGGGGAATTTTTTTTTCTTAAGCTGACTGCCAGCACCAGGGTATTTTTACCTCCCTTTGACCACTGACACCCAAGCATAATTCTGACCACCAATGCCATGGTATTTTCCCTATCACTGACCACCTCCTTTAGTGCAATCTGCCTTCCTCCCAGTTCCAGCGATCTTTACTGTGCAGTCTGCACTGCTCAATCTTTGCCAGCAATTCATCTCTGCTGGGAGAGTGTATGTGCGGAGATGATTTGCTTGCAATGGCTGTGTGGTGCTGGGCAGGCGAAGATTAGAATGTGATTTCAACTCGAACATCAGCAGTTCGTGTGTTCGGCGAACACACAAACTGTAAGGGTGTTCGGCGGGCTTTTCGCTGCCAAGCACCCCGCACAAGGCACTGTGCCTTGTGAGCCCTGATTGGCTAAAGCCTAGCACCTGACCACAGGTCAGGTGCAAGTCTTTGCCCAATCAGGGCACAGAGAACAGTGACAAAGTCATGATGGCTGTGCCCAATTGCTCACCTTGTTACAACTGTAAACAGTTGGGGCGGAGCTAGCTATGACTGCTAGCTCCACCTAAATGTTTATATGTTACCGGCATCTGTGAAAATGGCAGTATGCAGCGGGGGTTCATCACGAGTGAACGGGGCGGCGGTCATCTGTTTTAAAAAAAAACTATTTTTTATTTATTTTTTATTGTTGTGTTTTTTATTTTGTCGAGTCATCGTTGTTGTGGACAACGCTAGACGTCGTGATTGACCCTGCATTTTTAAAATAAAGGACCTGTCATAAACATGTTTTCTGTTTTGTTTTTTTTTCCAAATGAAGGATTTTTTCAAAAGTCTGGAAAATTTACAATTTTATTTTACCCTTTAGTGAATGGGTAGGGGTACAAGTACCCCTTACTCATTCACAGGGGGGCGGCATCTGGGTGCCCCTTTATTCGCTCGTTTCCCCCCCCCCCTTTCCGGTTCTACCAGGCCTATGCTCGGATCAAGGGTTAGGGGGGTCCCCGTGTTTTTCCCCCCATTTTTGGTGGTGGGGTTCCTCCTTAAAATTGCTACCAAACCTTAAGGGCCTGGTATGCTTATGAAGGGGAACCCCACACACTGTTTTTTTTGTTTTTTTTTTTACCTGGGGTCCCTCATAAATATCCTACGAGACCTTAAGGGTTTGGTATGACTTTTGGGGGGAACCCCACACTTTTATTTTTTAAATTTGGTCCCTCCTAACATTCCTACCAGACCTAAATGGCCTGGTTTTGTTTGGGAGGGGGAACTGCACGCTTTAAGAATTAAAAAAAAGTAATTTGTTTTCTTTAGAAATGTCAGTTTTGCTGCAGCAGGTTCTTTACATCATACAGATCCGCCATTTCACAGGCAGATTAAGAGGATCCCCCAGGCACGATATTTAAAGGAATTTTTAATTTTTATTGTTACCCTTTAAGTGATGTTAAAATCACTGCTCCTTTAAAATTTTTATTTTTCAAAAGTTTTTCGATTCCTGTCCCCTAGGGCAGTACCTGGATCCCCATACACCTTTTATGTCCAATAACTTGCATATAAGCCCTCTTAAAGGGGACAATAGTTTTTGAAAGTTCTACCCCCCATTGACGTGCATTGAGTTCGAGTTCGAATTCGAACCGAACTCGAGCCTGTTCGGCCCATCACCAGTGAAGATCATTGCACAGTAAAGGTTGTTGGAGTGCCAGAAGGAAGGTAAATATGCATGTTGCATGCATTGGTGTGATGCAGTGCCATCCATTCTGAATGGTAGCCCAACACACCTTAAAAGAGCAATGCAACGCAGCACAATGCATGATGCCCTGCATGTGGTGTTGTGAAAAATGCAGCCTTCCCCAGATTCTTATGCATTAAACACATAGTGCTGCACCACTTATATATGCACCACAATGCCTGCATTGCAGTAGACTGCATGCTGCTGTGAATGGGTGTCAAAGTGAATTGGAGAAAAGCACAGATGAGGACGTTCTGGCTATAAAAGGTAATAGTGGGCATCTTGTGATGATGATGATGATGATAAAGCTGAACTCCGATCAGAAATGTTTCTAGCTCTTGCAGTGGGGCTACCCCCACACTGCAAGGGTTAGGTGCTTGTTTTTATCTAGGTGCAAAAAAAAAGTTATACTCACCTGAATCATGGAGCCGGCTTGCTGCTGTTCCGGTCCCTGAAGCCTATCTCTTCCGCTGCAGTGATGGTATGTCCCTCGGCATCCTCACGTCATAGAACATGATGGCTCAAGGATCCTTAGACCGCTGCAGCGGAAGGGGAGTGAGGCTCCAGGGAGCGGTCTAAGAGCCAGCCAGGTGATTATAACATTTTCGCACCTAGAGAAAAATGAGTGCTTAACCCTTACAGTGCAGGGGGTAGCCCCACTGCAAGGGTTAAGAACAGTTTTGCCCAGAGTTCTGCTTTAACTTTTAAAGATTTGAGTAAAGCTGGTCATACACCTGTAGTGTTTAGTTAGAGAAACTTCATTTTCAGAACCTTCATTTAATTTTCTGAGAGTCAATAAGGTCAAATCAACAATCAATTTTGACTACAGCGATGAAAAAAATTAAAACAAGGAACAGGATGGAGAAAAATTTCTCACACAAACAAATTTTCTAACAGTGAATATGTTTTTCATTGAAGAAACTCCATTTATTCTAAAATCAAATGTTTAAATCAAAAGAAATGTCATCTCTGATGACATAATCAAATGTTCTAATTAGATTTTTTATACGACAATCTTCCAGTTGATGACCAGTTAAGGTTATATTCTTCCATCATCTGCATGTTCAGCCATTGTACTTTCTAGTATAGAAAAGTATACTTTCCTTTTCTCTTTGAGGTGGCTTATTCATATGTCCACCCTAACTAAATTGCATTTAGTTTGCTAAAGCACTGTGTTTTTTTCTTTGTTAGATTTTAGTGCTGCTGCACCCCTACAGCTTCTTTGCAGCCACTTGTATGTACTCCAGCAACTGCTGCATCGAATTTTTCAGCACAGGTTTGCGTAACGTGCCTCAGCACTTCAGCTTAGAGTCTTCAATGGCAGAGGGAGACACAAGCTGAGAAGGTGGGAGACAGAGCATTGTCACCATATAACAGGAAGTGCTGAAGAAGAACTTTCATGGTAGGATGAGCAGGTATTATTTGGATAACAAATGCAGATTTAAAAATATTAAAAAATACTTTTGAAATTAACATGGTAAAGTCTTTTAGCCCTCATTCACATTAGAAATGGCCAGCACGTACAGCTCATTGCTGCGTGCACGGCCGCATCGCTCAGCTCCCAGGAAGGACAGGTGCTGCATGTGATTAATACACAGCCCCCGTCCTTCTCTATGGGACTACCCGGCCGTACGCCCCCCTACGCTCACCCCAAGTGCAGCTCTGTACGGGTGCGTGTTTCCTGGCTCGGACGCAGACAGGATCCATCCTGTACGAGTATGGGCACCCGCACGGACATGTAGGGCGGCGTACGGCCGCGTAGTCGCATAGAGAAGGACTGGGGCTGTGTACTAATCACACGTAGCGCCTGTCCTTCCTAGGAGCTGAGCGATGCGGCCGTGCACGCAGCACGGAGCTGTACGTGCTGGATGTTTCTAGTGTGAATAAAGGCTTAGTTAGAAAAAAATGCTGACAGGGAGGTTTGGTATTGCAGAAGAAACTGTGTAACTGCGCTTACATCAGAATACG
>NW_017306703.1:1132000-1138072 GCF_000935625.1 Nanorana parkeri
CAGCACCCCCCGCCCACATTTTAATAGAAATGCACTGATCAGCACGTTTTTGAGCGTTTTTAATTGCTGAAACGCGACTAAAAATAGCCAAAAATGCTCTTTCAAAAATCGTGCGGCAAGCAGTGAAACGCTTCCACCCTGGTGTGACTGGCGCCTGAATGAGGCCTAACACCTTACTTTAATACTGCCACACCAATAAGAGGCAGAGGAGAGGGGGATTATAACAAAATGAAGGAACGCTAAACTGTAAATAAGCCATTTAACTTATATTCGGGACGGCTTATACTCGAGTATATACGGTAAATGTTTTTTGCGCTGTGTTGGTGTTTGTGTTGTGATAAAATGATACCGGCGTATATTTAATTACAACACAAGGTATCACAACGCACGGCAATGCGTCACAAATCTTTGCCATGCGCTGCCACAGTTAATTTAATGTTTTTTTACAAAAGAAAAAAATCATGCACTGCGATGCGTTCCAAAACGCACTGAAGCACATGTGCCTGGCGTACACCACAATATGGTGCACGTGTATGTTATGTGTGTGTGGGGGAGGGGGGGGGGTTGTGCTTTTTTTTATTTACACATTTTTTATGTATTTTTTAATGATTATTTATTATTATTTTACTGTTGGGGGGGCTTCGGGGAAATATTAGGGGTCTAAACAGACCCCTGACATTTCCCTTTTGAAATAGAAAAATACATTGAGGACATAAAGTCCTCAATGTCTTTTTCTGCAGCCTCAGCACTCAGAATGGGAAGCACTCAGTACAGAGGCTTCACATTCATTCACAAACTGCCGATAGTAAGATATTTACTGTCAAGCAGATTCTCAATGGGGAAAAGCCTTTGTAGTGAGTGCTTCTCCCCATTGAGAAATTCATGAATGAACAGGAGATGATGTAAATCACCTCCTGTTCATTCATAACTGGGGACACATACTACTATTGTTTAGGACTCGGACATCAAGAATCCGACATATATCTGTCCCTGGGCCAAATTCAGTAGAAAGTGTGCACACTATCAGTGAAGAAATAAAACACGCTGACACAGAGTCAGAATAAAAATACTTCTTTATTATTGTTTCGCACTGTTGTGTTTTATCTAGGCAGCTGATAGTGTATATGTAAACATAGCGTTTGCGATAGCTTTCTAGGTTATAATTGGACTGATTCATTACACTATGTGTCCCCAGTTATTTACAAACACTGGAGTGATCGGACGATCACTCCAGTGTTTGTGCTGCACTCCGATCACTCCAGTGTTTGCGTTTGGCCACGCACACAGCCGCTGTCATCCTGAAACTGACAGGAGGACAACAGGTCTAAAAAATTTGTGTATTCCCCTTTAAGGCACCTGTCTTGAGGCGGGAAAACCTTGGCTCGCGACGATCTGGAAGTTTCTGTCAGCTGCATATAAAAGAGGGGACACAAGGAGAGGGGGGCACTCGGCTGGACTTTCACCACGGCAAGCTCCCCACCCGCCCTCCCTTATCATAAAATGTTGTAATTATTAATATTATGTTTATTTTAATGTCGCGGGCTTTTATGTGGTAGTGTCACCTCTTAATTTAGAGGGGGACTTTAAGTCTTGTTTAGAATGGTTTAATTATTGCTTGAGTTTTATGACTAAGCAATCTACGGTTGGTTTTGATGTTTTAAGATTTTAACTTTTTATGTAAATAAATTTAAGGTATTAAACCAATAAAAGTGCCGCGGCCATTTTATCCAAATATTTTGGTGTCTGTGTCTTTATTATTAGAAATATAGTACCGCCTGCAATTCCATGCGCTTGATCACCTGTGTAACCGGCACTTCAGCTGGCTTCTGACAGCTCTGAAGCAGAAAGCGCTGAGAACACAGTGCCCCCTGCCTCATTGATCATAGAACCGATCGGGGGAAAGGGCATTCCTCAGTCTGTTCTCTCTCTACACCCTGACACTGTTTGCTGTGGTCACGATCCCCCACGGTGGCCACATGTGCAGGCTGCTACAAGTGATCTGGGTGGATGTATAACCGCCCAGATCAATTGTGCTTAAAACGGACCTTTACCCATATCTTTAAAATAACAACAAACACACCTTGAGAAATGTTTAGTAATGACAATCTACAAACACATACACAGAGATAATTGCTGGCTTTGTATTCTTTGCATGCCTTATTTGTAATTTCTTCCACAGTCTTCTGACAGTGGACATTTGCCCCTTTACTTATTCCCTTTACTTCCTGGAACTCTGGCACTTGTGACTAGGACATGCAAACATGCACATCATCTCGGCGGAGGAAAATGCTTTTCCCTGAGATCTCATGAGATTGCAGATGAGATTTCCCCGAGCAATGCTCTGCTGATGTAACCTTCCCAGGATGCAATGCTTGAACACGATTACATCATTTGTGCCAAAGTGGACCAGGAAGTGGTTTGTTTAACTAATGAATGTAATATGATTTTTAAGAACAGATTTTTCTTTTTTTCGAAGCCCGTGGACGTGCATCAAAACAAACTTCCCCCTGTGAACAAAAAAAGTGAACCGTGAAATCACAGCACACAAAAACGTGCACAAGGGTGCAAGGTCCTTCCAAAGAAGGGACCTACTTTCCCGACCCCCCGGGGCGCAAGGCTCCTGACAGGGGTTGAGACTGTTGGCCCACCAACCCGAAGGCCGGTGGACCCATTTCCTTCCGGGACCTGCCGGAGCGGGTCCCTCACAGTACTAGGCAGGGGGGATCTCCCGAAGAGAAACCCCCCTCCTGGATGGGAGGAGACAGAGAACCCCATAGGAGGCACAGAATCTCCTCCCAGCATCAGGAATAGGCCCCGAAGAAACCTGCACCTTCAGCATCTGTGGGTCAAAATTTAAAATAAAAAAGTGCCAAACGTGGATAGAGTGCTTAAATAAATCTAAAGTGCCAGTGCACCACTCTGACAGGCCTTAGGGGCCGGAGTGCAAAAATATTGCCCCAGACTAGCCATAAGGCCTCTCTTGGAGGCGAAGTGCAGAAAATTGCAAGGTGGTGTGTGACCAAGTGCCAGTGAGTCATGTGGGGTCCCACACCCATGTGACTTTCTGAGCACCCCTGGGACGCCACCCCCATGGGGCACAACACCACGGGCTTCTGCCGCCCCCGAACCCTCGGGCCAGACCCCGTGGTTCTCCGCTCACATCAGGAGGTAGTGCCATCGGGGGTCCTCCCACTCTCTAGGGTCTACCCGTACATCAGGGCCTGATGCAACTAGCAGTGGACCGAACCGTCCTCCGATACCCACCATTACGTCAGAGGGTACTAGAATGTTCACCCATCGGGTGGCAACATCCTCTCCCCTCCAACAACTGATAAGAACAGATACTACACTTGATCTTAGCCAAAAGGCCGAGAAGCAATAAGATGATTTTTAAAAGAGCTGATGTGATTTTTAATGAGGTTTAAGGGGTAAAGGTCCACTTTTTTTTTTAGTTTCAAAACAGTTTTTATTTTTAGGGGTAAAGGTCCACTTTAACATGCATCGCCTGCTGAAAGACACGATACCAAGATCAGGGCTGCAGCAGCAGCCCTGATTTTGGTATAGCCACTTCAGGATGAGGACGTATATTTGCGTGCGGAAGTCCTTAAGTGGTTAAACTGCGAGGAGCATTTTTAAAATATGTTATAGTTTATGCTATGTGAATGGGAACATGTAACAAATATAAAATAGGTGTTATCCCAATTTGGCTGCGAAAGTGAAAATACTCTTTAAGGCTCTTCTGACAAAAAAAATCTTCTACCTGCCTGTCAGCATTTTTTTTTTGCTATGGATATGCTGCTCAGTACACAGACTTGGTGAAGTCCTTTATTGAAATTAAATATCTCCCATGCGCATGCATGGGAGTTACATCATGCCAGCTCAGCCAATTAAGAGGCCGAAGATACTGAACCCTGAAGAAGTTTGGAAGATGGAAGCCCCGTCGAAGGAGGGGAGAGTTGATAGTGCAGTTCTGGATAGGAGTGCCTTCAAGGTAAGTCGGATATAAAGCACTTATATGCTGCGCATATTAGCACATTATGGCAAACACCTCCAGAGGGTTTTTTCTTTTTTTTTCGAAAAACACTTTAATTCTGCTTTAAAGATGACATGTTATTCTAGTGACTGGGTTTACATAAACTTCAACTGATACAAAAATCAGCACTATGTAACCAGATTATGTCCACAGCAACACCCACAGTATTTTCTCCCATTGAGAAAATGTCAGCAAGTTAATTAAAAGTCCACATTAAACCCCCACAGTATGGCTGTTCAGGAAGCTCTTCAAATGTCAATATTTAATCTTGTAAAAGAGGGGTTAACAAAACCAGTGCCAATACATGTCAGCAAGACAAATAACTCCAGACAACAATATCCATATTTTTGTAGGAATAGTGGGATTACTGCACAAATTAATGTCATTTATGGTACCTTTAATTCATACAGTGAGATGATTAAACACCATTACTTTCTAATTGCAGAATCAGTAGAACTGATTGAAATGTCCAGTCATATTTTCAAGGATTTTCTTTTGATAGTTCCACAATCCACATAAATGTTTTTGAATGTGTTTGATTTAGATGAAATTACAATTAATGTTCACAGATTTTTTCTTCTTCTTATGAATGCTACAAACACATTGAAAATGAAACAAACAAGCTCCAAGCTGTCTATTCAATTCTTTTTCAAATTAAAGTGATCAACGGGATCAAAAATTGCTCACACATATTTCAGTTTTTTTGTAGATACAATCGGAATATGGAAGAGATCAGAATTCTAAGTGACTCAATTGAAATGTGTTTGTGCAACTTAAAGTGTACGTAAAGCTAAAACTTTCGTTGTAGTTTTTAGATAGAGCAGTGGAGGGTTAAAGCCACTATCAGGTTATTTTTGCTGCTTGTGACCCCATGGAGATATTTCCATTCACTTCCTGTCCTGGAGACACAACAAAAAAAGGAACTCCCTCCAAATTCAGTGGAATTCCAATCTTAGAGAGTTGTTATAGGAACAAGTGTCCCAGTTGTAGGACTTTACCTCACTTGCTCTAATGACTGCTAATTAAAAGTGTGTGCTGCTCATCACTTTCTATCTCAGTGACGATGGCCACTGGGGGGGCAAATCTGTTTAGCTGGGATACTGACAGCGGAAAAACCTATAGCAGTCCTTGTTGCCACAGATCAGGGGATCTTGGCTTACAACAAAACCGTACTATAGCTCAGTTACGAAATAACCAGCACACCACACATAAACCTCAAACATTTAATGAGATCATAATGCAAAAAGTGAGATAAAAAGAGCAAAAAGAACACGTTCCACTGTTTCAGGGCCACTGCTTTCTTTTTTTGAAGCCTGTGGTGGGTGTGCAAAAACTAAACACCTTAGTGAACAAAAAAAGTGCATGTGAGCACACACATAAAACTAGGATGTGTTTCAATGGCCCATGTGTCAAAGAGATAGGGCCCTTTCTCTGACCCGCTGGGACGCAAGGCTTCTGACAGGGTCAGAGCACTCTTGCCCACCTAACCAAAGCCAGACAGACCCGATCCTCTGGGTCAGCCGAAGCCGAGGTAGAGAAAGAGAGACCCCCGGTTAAGGAGGAAGGAACCTAAGGGCCACACATCCTCCCCCTAGACTTCAAGGCAGGCCCAAAGACCCACACCCTCCATCCTTGTGAAGTGAAAAGAATAACACACATAAAAAGTGAAGACGTAAGAACAAAAATAAATAAGTGCCAGTATCCTTTCTCTAGGTGACAGACACCTTAAGCAAATTGGTCCAGCATGGCCCCAAAACATTTATGAAACATGTCCTTTTTCCACTTTTTTTTTTCACTTTTAGAGATTGATTTGCGGTGTGCTTCCCCATTTATCTAAAACCAAAATAAAAATGTTGCTCTTCCATACACTTTAGATTACAACAGTGATGCCGTATTAGTATTTTGTTGTTGTAGTAGAGTATTTTACCAAGTTAGCCATCAATCAATGTCATTTTGTAGATTAAGTGATATTCTTTATTAGCTAACTCAAGTTATTAAAGATGCAAGCTTTTGGAACCCCCCCCCCCCCCCCCCTCTTT
>NW_017306703.1:1138096-1148054 GCF_000935625.1 Nanorana parkeri
GGACCTAAGAGGTCCCAATAGCTTTCAAGTTTAATACCTTTAGATAATTAGAAATTTTAAACATTCTAATTTTATTTGTTGTGATATTATTTATCCACAACGATCACCACCTGATTTCCTGAAGAATATTCATATGCATTGTCACACTGATGGGCTCATAAACCAGGCCTAACAGCCAAAGCGTACTCTCACGGTATTTGCTATGCACATACCATGCACAATTATTACAGTTTTCTGTACAGCTAATGTACTAACAGCAGCAGGACAAACTCTAGTGCCTGAGCATACATCAGCTAGGTTTCGGTGTACCTAGAATCAAAATGTTTTTAGGACTATCTTATATCAGTTGTACATTTTGCATGATGCATGTTGTACAATCTAGCAGGAATTATGTACTGATATCACTAAAGCTAAGTGTAAAAAAAGCCACTGAAAGTCAAAGATTTATACCTTAGAACCATACAAGTACAGAATATCTGGCATCTTAAGCCCCACCCATAAACAGGACCCCAAGCCATGCCCCTTTTGTGCTGCTTGAAATAATGATATAACGCAAAGCACAGCATACAGGGAGGACAGTCAAGAACATATAATGCACTAAGTGGAATAGTCAGAAATAAATAGTGTAGCACACACTTGATCTTAGCCAAAAGGCCGAGAAGCAATAAGATGATTTTTAAAAGAGCTGATGTGATTTTTAATGAGGTTTAAGGGGTAAAGGTCCACTTTTTTTTTTAGTTTCAAAACAGTTTTTATTTTTAGGGGTAAAGGTCCACTTTAACATGCATCGCCTGCTGAAAGACACGATACCAAGATCAGGGCTGCAGCAGCAGCCCTGATTTTGGTATAGCCACTTCAGGATGAGGACGTATATTTGCGTGCGGAAGTCCTTAAGTGGTTAAACTGCGAGGAGCATTTTTAAAATATGTTATAGTTTATGCTATGTGAATGGGAACATGTAACAAATATAAAATAGGTGTTATCCCAATTTGGCTGCGAAAGTGAAAATACTCTTTAAGGCTCTTCTGACAAAAAAAATCTTCTACCTGCCTGTCAGCATTTTTTTTTTGCTATGGATATGCTGCTCAGTACACAGACTTGGTGAAGTCCTTTATTGAAATTAAATATCTCCCATGCGCATGCATGGGAGTTACATCATGCCAGCTCAGCCAATTAAGAGGCCGAAGATACTGAACCCTGAAGAAGTTTGGAAGATGGAAGCCCCGTCGAAGGAGGGGAGAGTTGATAGTGCAGTTCTGGATAGGAGTGCCTTCAAGGTAAGTCGGATATAAAGCACTTATATGCTGCGCATATTAGCACATTATGGCAAACACCTCCAGAGGGTTTTTTCTTTTTTTTTCGAAAAACACTTTAATTCTGCTTTAAAGATGACATGTTATTCTAGTGACTGGGTTTACATAAACTTCAACTGATACAAAAATCAGCACTATGTAACCAGATTATGTCCACAGCAACACCCACAGTATTTTCTCCCATTGAGAAAATGTCAGCAAGTTAATTAAAAGTCCACATTAAACCCCCACAGTATGGCTGTTCAGGAAGCTCTTCAAATGTCAATATTTAATCTTGTAAAAGAGGGGTTAACAAAACCAGTGCCAATACATGTCAGCAAGACAAATAACTCCAGACAACAATATCCATATTTTTGTAGGAATAGTGGGATTACTGCACAAATTAATGTCATTTATGGTACCTTTAATTCATACAGTGAGATGATTAAACACCATTACTTTCTAATTGCAGAATCAGTAGAACTGATTGAAATGTCCAGTCATATTTTCAAGGATTTTCTTTTGATAGTTCCACAATCCACATAAATGTTTTTGAATGTGTTTGATTTAGATGAAATTACAATTAATGTTCACAGATTTTTTCTTCTTCTTATGAATGCTACAAACACATTGAAAATGAAACAAACAAGCTCCAAGCTGTCTATTCAATTCTTTTTCAAATTAAAGTGATCAACGGGATCAAAAATTGCTCACACATATTTCAGTTTTTTTGTAGATACAATCGGAATATGGAAGAGATCAGAATTCTAAGTGACTCAATTGAAATGTGTTTGTGCAACTTAAAGTGTACGTAAAGCTAAAACTTTCGTTGTAGTTTTTAGATAGAGCAGTGGAGGGTTAAAGCCACTATCAGGTTATTTTTGCTGCTTGTGACCCCATGGAGATATTTCCATTCACTTCCTGTCCTGGAGACACAACAAAAAAAGGAACTCCCTCCAAATTCAGTGGAATTCCAATCTTAGAGAGTTGTTATAGGAACAAGTGTCCCAGTTGTAGGACTTTACCTCACTTGCTCTAATGACTGCTAATTAAAAGTGTGTGCTGCTCATCACTTTCTATCTCAGTGACGATGGCCACTGGGGGGGCAAATCTGTTTAGCTGGGATACTGACAGCGGAAAAACCTATAGCAGTCCTTGTTGCCACAGATCAGGGGATCTTGGCTTACAACAAAACCGTACTATAGCTCAGTTACGAAATAACCAGCACACCACACATAAACCTCAAACATTTAATGAGATCATAATGCAAAAAGTGAGATAAAAAGAGCAAAAAGAACACGTTCCACTGTTTCAGGGCCACTGCTTTCTTTTTTTGAAGCCTGTGGTGGGTGTGCAAAAACTAAACACCTTAGTGAACAAAAAAAGTGCATGTGAGCACACACATAAAACTAGGATGTGTTTCAATGGCCCATGTGTCAAAGAGATAGGGCCCTTTCTCTGACCCGCTGGGACGCAAGGCTTCTGACAGGGTCAGAGCACTCTTGCCCACCTAACCAAAGCCAGACAGACCCGATCCTCTGGGTCAGCCGAAGCCGAGGTAGAGAAAGAGAGACCCCCGGTTAAGGAGGAAGGAACCTAAGGGCCACACATCCTCCCCCTAGACTTCAAGGCAGGCCCAAAGACCCACACCCTCCATCCTTGTGAAGTGAAAAGAATAACACACATAAAAAGTGAAGACGTAAGAACAAAAATAAATAAGTGCCAGTATCCTTTCTCTAGGTGACAGACACCTTAAGCAAATTGGTCCAGCATGGCCCCAAAACATTTATGAAACATGTACTTTTTCCACTTTTTTTTTTCACTTTTAGAGATTGATTTGCGGTGTGCTTCCCCATTTATCTAAAACCAAAATAAAAATGTTGCTCTTCCATACACTTTAGATTACAACAGTGATGCCGTATTAGTAAATTATTTTCATAAATTGTATAAAGCTTGAGTAAGGGACCTAAGAGGTCCCAATAGCTTTCAAGTTTAATACCTTTAGATAATTAGAAATTTTAAACATTCTAATTTTATTTGTTGTGATATTATTTATCCACAACGATCACCACCTGATTTCCTGAAGAAATTTTCATAAATTGTATAAAGCCTGAGGAATGGACCTAAGAGGTCCCAATAGCTTTCAAGTTTAATACCTTTAGATAATTAGAAATTTTAAACATTCTAATTTTATTTGTTGTGATATTATTTATCCACAACGATCACCACCTGATTTCCTGAAGAATATTCATATGCATTGTCACACTGATGGGCTCATAAACCAGGCCTAACAGCCAAAGCGTACTCTCACGGTATTTGCTATGCACATACCATGCACAATTATTACAGTTTTCTGTACAGCTAATGTACTAACAGCAGCAGGACAAACTCTAGTGCCTGAGCATACATCAGCTAGGTTTCGGTGTACCTAGAATCAAAATGTTTTTAGGACTATCTTATATCAGTTGTACATTTTGCATGATGCATGTTGTACAATCTAGCAGGAATTATGTACTGATATCACTAAAGCTAAGTGTAAAAAAAGCCACTGAAAGTCAAAGATTTATACCTTAGAACCATACAAGTACAGAATATCTGGCATCTTAAGCCCCACCCATAAACAGGACCCCAAGCCATGCCCCTTTTGTGCTGCTTGAAATAATGATATAACGCAAAGCACAGCATACAGGGAGGACAGTCAAGAACATATAATGCACTAAGTGGAATAGTCAGAAATAAATAGTGTAGCACAGCGTACAGATTAAGGCAGTCAGAAATAAATAATGCACAATGTAAAGAGTGGGACAATCAGGACTATATAATACAGTTCACAGCTTACAGAAAGGGACAATCGGAAACAAATAATGCGCACTGTACAATGTAGGATAGTCACGTAGTCAAGTTTATATAATGCACATCATGCATACAGAGTGGGGCATCTCACAATATATAATGCACAGTCCCCTAATGTCACCTTGGGACCTCCAGAGAAGTTGATGAAGCACCTGCGTGCACAAGCGGGAGCAGGAAAGGATTTTAAAAATGCCCCAGTCTCCCATGCCCTGTCTGGCCGCTAATTGCAATGGCTGGATGGGAAGGGGTTAAATGATACCTGGTTGATCCTACTATGAAGGTCCTTGTTGAGGTACTTCCTGTTATAGGCAATGGTGGGCTGTGCAGGATCTATGGTGGTCTGTGCAGGATCTATGGTGGTCTGTGCAAGATCTATGGTGGGCTGTGTAGGGTCCCTTTTCCTGCACACATGTGCTGCTCCGGCAGATGGAGGGGTATGGGAAGCCCTGAGCCAGCCGTAGCACCCCCGCCAGTCGCGCAGCATCTTATTTGGCCCCGCCTCCGGCCCTGCCTCCTCCTTGCCTCCGGCCCCGCATCCTCCACCCGGCAGCTCTCTTTGTCTGAGCCGAGGCTGCCTGATTCTGTGCAACCTGGCTCACCACATTGATTTGGGGGCTGCGTTTTTTGCCGCCACCCAAGGCAAACACCTTGCTTGCCTTGCGGTGGATATGCCCTTGCCTATAACAGGAAGTGCCTGAACAAGGACCTTCATATCAGAATGAGCAGGTATCATTTAACTCCTTCCCATCCGGCCATTGCAATTAAATGGCCAGACGGAACATAGGAGGCCAGGTCATTTCTAAACATCCTTCCCCGCTCCCACTCGTGCATGCAGGTGAAGCAGATATACTTCATCAGCTTCTCTGGGGGTCCCTATGTGACATTAGGGGTCTAATAGACCCCTGGTGTCTCCATAAAGTGACTGTTACTGTATATTTGCTATCAGATATGGGCTTGTTAGCCCTCTATCTTCTTATGTACTTTGTATCCTGAACTTGGGAATCATGGCCATTGCCTGAACACCATTTTAGCAAGCACAATCTTCACATATATAGGTAGTAAACTGTTACAAATCTGCAATTTAAATTAGAAACATTTTTGGAATTTGTGAAAAAAAGCCTTCAGGCAAAATGGACATTTTTTGTGGCATTCAGATTGTTGGCAAAATCATACTATCACATCAGTGTGTCAGAAAGAGAAAATTAGAAAGATGGCAACCCTGTGTATAAAAAACCTGATGTATAATACGACTAAGCCCTAGATAGGGTGAAAAAACACGATAGCGGGGCAGACAAAGCGCAGGATGGCTCCCATTTTTCTTCCCTGTTGCTTGGACGAGAAGGAGTGGTATTATAGCAAGTGGAATCTGTTTGATGTATAATGGATTGAAATTGCAATGATTGTGAGAATGGAAAAAAGCAAATTAAAAAAATATAATCCTTGGTAGGATCACCATGTATGCATACCTAAATGTTCCATATAATTAACCTGGTGCAAAGTTATTCACTTTAAGGTAATTTCAAAGGACAGGTGGGCACTTTTGCATCTGTAGGAAAAGAGGTTTACTCACCACATATGGAAAGGCTTCTTCACAATAAGAAATTAGGAACTACTTTTAACCAAATCAGATAAATATAAAAAAACTGGATGCAATTCTAAATGTACATTATATGACCAATACCAATAACAGTTCCTGCTCTATTTGTCAAACTAGATGGACATGCGTTTTTCCAACCTAAGGCATTATTTATTATTTTTAGCCAATTGAAAGCTAGTTTATAGGCAAGAAAAAGCATATTTTTTTGCGTTTTCAGGTGCTCGATTTGTTGGGGCCAAACCGCGTGAATCTGTCCCAAAAGAAGCTCATGTACATATTTGAGTGACAAGCTTTAAGCAACACGGTAACAACAAGGTAATACAGCACTCCTGTATCCATTGAAGATCGGTGTGTAATCTTTAATTCATCAATTGGAATACAGCATATGTCTCAGACAAAATCATACAGCTCTATAATCAAGTGCATGTATGTGTGAAACAAGTTAGGGATTTTGTCTGAGACATATGCTGTATACCAATTGATGAATTAAAGATTTGTGGTAAAATTAGGTACCTCGGCTTATATTCGGGACGGCTTATACTCGAGTATATACGGTACACACCGATCTTCAATGGATACAGGAGTGCTGCATTACCCTGTAGTTACAGTGCATTTTGTGGCTGGATGCGAACTGGTATGTGTACCCTGCTAGTGGATCCAAGTGGACCGACCTGAAGCAGCACCTAGTACATAAGCTGCAAGCAACACTATGCTCAGATGAGAATGGTGTAATGGAAATCCTAGTGTCAAGAGTTGAAGCGCTTCTGGTAGAGCTTCAAATCGCTCAGATGTGAATGGAGTCTTACTATGTAACTATCAATATTTCTATCTTAAAATTAACATGTGGCCACACTATGGTCATTAAAGTTTTTACATTTTCTTAATAAGCAGTAAAAGAGCTTTTAAACAAGCCCTCACTGACCCATGTAACTGTAGGTACTGTGGAATAATTCATCCTCAGTGATCATAACACGGGCTCTGGAGTCAGGTTTCATAAGTCAGAAAAAGTCAGAATTTCTTATTTTATTACTTGTACTGAGTCGGTAACTTGGAAATGATTGAAGCCAAAGCATCTGCACAATAGCCAGGAAGCTAGCACTTTCAGAAGGGGGCAAGGTTCATTTTGAAAATTTTGAGAGTCTAATATTGCTGACTACAGCTGCTTTATTCTGTAACCATTGTACGGCTGGGCTAGCAGATTGATAGTTCTAGCAGATTTTGGAAAGGCTGCTAGATACAAAATACGAGAGCACCTCTGCATCAGCAGAACTCTTATGCACTATTTGTCATCTAGTGGCCCTGTTTTAATGCAGGACATTGTAAAGTCCCCCCCCCCCATAAAGGATTAAATTAAAACTGGGCTGTCAATTAGTAAATATTGCTGTAATTAACTAAACAAAATGAGGTCACGTGCGCAAATATACGGTGGTAGCTTTCATATGGAAGGCCTGTTTTAAAGTTAGGGTTCAGAATCAGTAAATTGGTTGGTGGGGGGGTTTACTAAAGAATTTGAAAAAGGCTGTATGCTATCATCCATCAGGAACAACCATACTCTCTAATAATCACTTTGTTTATCCAGATATGCACATCCACTGGGTAGTGCATTGGAAAGGAACCTATATGTGCAATGCACAATGCTACTGCTAATGCATAATCAGCAAAGAACAATGCCATGTTGTGCAAAAGTTTCTGCCAAAGCTGACTGATGTTCTTACAGTTTTTAGAGATTATACTGAATACCAGTTCAACCCACAATTGCCTAAAAATCAAGGGCATCATGGAGCATAATGGGCTTTGTTTACGTAGTGGTTAGCGCTTCTGCCTTGTAGCACTGGGGTTCCCTGGCTCCAATCCTGGACATGCCAGGCCACCCTCTACAAGGAGTTTGCATGTTTTCCGGGTATTCCGGTTTCCTCCCACATTCCAAAGACATGCTGGAAGGTTAAATAGCTCCTGTCTAAATTGGCCCAGTATGCACCTGAGATAGAGATCGTAGACTGTAAGCTCCTTGAGGGCAGGGACTGATGTGGATGTGCGCATGTAAAACCGCTTCGTAAAAGTGTCGGTGCTATATAAATACCTGTGATAAATAAATAGTAGTGGAGGCTGTTCATTACCCAAAGTAAATTTTTACTTGGAAAAATCTATGTACACTTTGCAAACTAAATAATATTTTTTAAACAGGTCAACCTGTGTCCACTTTGAATACCCAAACATCTGCCAGACATTTAAAAAAACACACCCAGGATTTTTTTCTAGCACATGTTTTCTTGATTTGAGTAAACATTTATCTTATTTACTAATTTTAGGGGTCTTTTTATCAATGTTTTTATATATTAACACACTTTCGTGCAAGATACAACAATTTTTCTATACAAATACATTTTTAAAAGATACATCATGAGTGAGAGTTATGTGAAATTTTGGTGAAAACATTGATAAATAGACCCCTTATAGTGAAGGTTCACCTTTACAAAGTGAAGAGTCATTTCTTTAGTAAATCAATCCATTTAACTCCATATTTAGGCGCTGGGTTTATGTCATCCCTGCACATGTGGTGGGTGCAAAATCCTGATCAGTTTAAAAGCAACTTGTTCCCATAAAAATAGGCAATAATAAAGTAACGTTTTGCCTATGCTGTAATAATGCCATAGATGTCAAAACTATCACTGAAATCACCCTGCCTTCAGCCATTGAGGGATTTCAAAGACCGCAATGTCCTGACTCAGAACTGCCTGCGACTTTCAGAGATCTAAATGGAACACGAAAGAAGTGATCTTCACGTATTGATCATTGTACTTCGAGCAGGGTATATTAGAGAAAATAAACGTTTTTACACTGATCTTGCTTCATGAGACAGATTAATTTTAAAAGAGTAAAATAAATATTTCCGAAACTGAAGATAGTGGTGATTTAAAAATGATAAAGTACAAATAAGTTTAATTCAGGGTGACATAGGTACCCCAGTTTGTAAATGACCCTCAGATTATTTTTACAATCTTGGCTTGTCAACCTGGTTTTCCTTTAAGCATCCCACTTCACTTTTCTTTTCTCTTCTCCTCTCCACTTCTCTTCTTTTCTCTTCTTCTCTTCTATGTCATGGATCTATTTGTTCTCTTCAATATCTGTAACCCCCTCTCAACTTGGCAGGAGGTTCTAGTAACAGGAAGTGAGATATTCCGCAAGCCCCATGCCAGGCTGGATGTGCAGGGTACAGTGCGTGCCAGGCTACCAGGCTCTGCATGTGAAGGTACCAGGAATGTGGGGTGGTCGGTGCCAGCGGCCCTGGCAGACCCTTGTATTGAGTGTCGTTCTCCTCGCAGCTGTTCCTCAGTGTTAACTCCCTTCATATGAGTCATGTCAGCGATCTGTCCTCCTTACATTTATATCAGCAACTAGATAGATCACATCTTTACAGAAATACAAAAGCTGGTTCCAGCACCAGAGGATCATAGACTATTGAAAATGCTTAATAAAAGGGAGAAAGAACCGTTAAAAAATAACTGACTGAGCGACCTGTACATAAAACGGACTTATTATTATTTGTAATAAACGTTATTACTTGCTTTACTGACCTGAGGGCTTCTTGAGCGACCTTCTCTTTCTATTTTGAGCGGTTCTAGGCTAGTTCAGTGCGTCAATAACGCATAATTGCGCGCAAGTAGGTGAGCGTTTTTTCCAGCTGCATGCTACAGGACCGGCCTCATTTTCCTCCCTTTTTATGAGATCTGTAGTTCTGGCAAAAATCTGTCTTTAATTTAGCTTCACATATAAAAAATCTCAGTGTGTGATAATGAGCAGATGTCATGGAATTTAAACCGTAATCCCCTCTCCTCCCTGATCTTCCCCGTATTCACTCTGGGCACCGGAATATAGGTATCATAAAAGAGGCGTCCTCACCATTACAGTCATAATACACCTCTCTGGACAACAGCTAAACCTACAATTATTACATACAGGCAAAAATAGAAATAGAGCAAAAATAAGAACGAAAAACTACAGCTTCGCTCATTAAATAATTGTATTTTTACGCCGATACATTTATTTATTTTATTAAAAAACAGCAGCTGATAGTACAAAAAAAAAATCGTAGATCTATTTTTTTAACTACATAGAAACATTTAAAAATGTTTTATGTATGAAAATAAATTCTATGAATGACATTACGATCTGAAAATAGATACTGTGTAAGAAATAATTTTACTAAGTATATTTC
>NW_017306703.1:1148075-1149244 GCF_000935625.1 Nanorana parkeri
TTTGCTTATTGGTACATTTTTCTTGCTTTATAGCTTCTGATGTTGATTATATTTACTTTGTTCGTCTACAGTCCATAAATAAATATTTTTTTCCGGTGCTATGGACACAAAATGCCCACAGATTTCCGCTACTCATATATTCGTATGACTGTTTATTTCTTTCTTTCTTTATTTATCCCTTAATAAAGAAATATGTATCATACCATGCACCTATTAAATGCGAAATAAAACAGTCTGCACATATATTCCTATATTTGTGTATTCATTTTTATTATAATAAAAGCTATTTGTTATTAGAGAACAAAGATTTTTTTTCATCATACACTTTTTATCCTTTTTTAATATGGAATGCTGCTCCTTGTTCAGTTCTCATTAAAATACACGTTGGGCAGTGTGGTGACATGTGGGGGAAGCCAATGTCTGAGCTGTCCGGGGTTCTGAATTCGCAATCCTCCGATCTTCGGCTCTGCGTCAATTCTCTGCTTCCCCCGGCCACTTGGGCTGCAGTGATATGTGGATGGGGTGCAAAGACCCGCCAGAGGCTGGATGTGTCATGTTGTCAGCTGCACCTGTGGCCATAGGAATGTGGATTGTTCTGAGAACATAGCAATACCTCCTACTGACACTTCCATATAAACCACAGACGTATATGACATATCTGTGGACATTGATTATCAGGTAATAGAAAGAGAACTAGAGAAGGGAAACAGAAACATAGATGATTTTATACAGTATATACATAAATATCTTAATGACAAATACATACACGTCTACATATGATTCCATTGTTTATAAATATCTGTCAAATTATCTATCGTCTACTCCTCTTTTTTATATATCTCTCTCTTTATTATCTTTCTTTCTTTTATCTATCTATCTATCTATCTATCTATCTATCTATCTATCTATCTATCTATCTATCTATCTATCTATCTATCTATCTATCTATCTATCTATATATCTCTAACTGTTCAAATGTCTCTATGAGAAAAACATTTGCTAATCCTGCCTACCTTTTATTTCATTATGTTACTTCCTACCTGTCTATCCTTCCCTTATCCCTCTCTCTATCTCTTACTTTTTGATCCATCTATGGACTCATCTGATACATCTGTCCATGGTAATCCTAAAAAAATCTTAGAATTATATTTAGTGTATATATATATATA
>NW_017306703.1:1149448-1153008 GCF_000935625.1 Nanorana parkeri
TATATATATATTTACTGTAGGCAAAAGACGGTCAGGTCCTGGAAGGGGTTAAAGCACTAAAGAAACAAATGTTGGCATTTTGAGAAGACCCCATCCCCCTGAGGGAGCCAACAATGTCTAACTTCAGTCTCCTGTACCCACAGGGGCTACATATGTCCTCTCTCCTTCTGCCAAGTTCTGTGATCATTTCCAAGTTCTCTCCTCTCTGCCTGTCTCTCTTTCTTTTCTCTATGGCTCCTCTTTGTCTGGAGAAAAGCTCTCATTCTAAAACAGACCCGGAGATTCAGCTATAGGTTGTTATGCAAAGAAGGGGTGCTGTCTTCACTGCCCATCCACTGCCCAATACAGAAACACTGTACTATTTTCTGGAACTAAAGCATGTGTTATAAATGTTAGTATAATAATATTTCTGGAAATGTCATCTGTCTGTGTCTTCATCATGTTCTGATGTACCTGGACTGATTAGACCATTACAATATTACTTAGAGGACTTAGTTACCCTGAAATATTCATGTGTCGCTTTCCTTAAACTTTAGGGGGGCAAACAGACTCGCTAGAGCAGCGCATAATGCAAGTAATCACTAATAACCAGTCAGGTTTATGTTTACTGAACCCAGATTAACGAAAGATCCAGATTTCCCACATTAATTCAAAATTGTATTTAATCTGTGCACTTTGCCTATTTCAGTAAGCCTAATGGATGTAAGTATCTAGTTTGATGTTCAATAAGCCTAATAGCTGTTAGTATTTATGTATTTACTGTGTCAGGGTGATGCATATTTTATAGATATTGGTCACCTCGGTGGGGTATCTAATTAGTCACGTGATATTTTTCTACCTGTGCAGAAGCCTGGGCAATTCTTTCAAGTTGCTACAGATTCTATTGAGTCAGGTAGAAGCGTTGATAATTCTGTGCTCAGTTTGGGTATGGAGATCTTCATATGTTAATTGATAAATTAATTAACGTGCTTGTAATTCTGGGCATTGCGTACTGTCAATGAGATGTAATCCAAAGGTATTGTACTCGTTTACCATAGTTATATAAATGTGTTATGTGATGGGTGGTAAGGCTCCCCAGTACACCAAAAATCCAAATTCTATACTGCTACTAATGTATCAGACTTTTAACGTCATGGAATTAGTGTAATACCACAACATATCAGTACTATGTAGTGAGGATTTGTCCTACGGCAGTTTTTATTAGATGACTTTCTTTGATCAGTTCAAAATTAAATGTTTTCCCTTGTTTTGGATACATTATATTTGCTAGATGTGGTCCAGTATATTCAGGTAAAACTAGGGCTTGTGCACTCATATGACGTCATAAGATAAGTTGATTGTGATCTTCATATAATGTGATGGTGTTGTATTCTGGTGGGATCGGTGTATTCTTTCATAGCAAATTGGATTTATATGTATTCAGACTTATTTGTGGCATCTTATTGAACAGGAAAAACCTAATTCGCAGATCATGAAAACCAAGATGAAACAGTAGGAGCTTCCACTATTTAGAATATTTAACAAAGCAAGCTGCAAAGTGCAGTAACCAATGCACACCAATCAGAATTCACCTTTTACTAATCCACCTGCCATAAACTGAAAACTGACTGGTTGGCATAGCTTAATGTGCATTGTACACCATGACTGCTCTATGCACTGAGCCCTAGTAAAATGTTAGCAGCCGACAGTAACATGTTTTTTTTTAATTACAATTTTGATATGATTCAATCATTAATGATTTTTGATGATTTGGCTGATATAGGTGATAGCACTTCATCCATTGTCATCCATTGTGTGTTAGTTAAAAGTCCAGGAGCCATCCCACGTGTCAGCACATTGCATCATCTACAGTCCATTGCAAATGTGTGTATCTACACCTGGGTGCAAAACATGAGCACATTTTAAGCAAGAAATACTAAAAAAAAATATATGTTCTAGGCAAGAAGTTCCCTTCACTTAGTCCTATTTGGGAGTATAAAGGAGAAATTCTTCCTTGGACATAATAGGCTCAGTTCACAAGCCATAGGCACTTTATTTTTCAGCCATGTGACTGTGATTTTCAAATTTCATTGGAGCCATCTAAAAATAAGTGTCACTTTTTAAAATTTGTTTTACAAAATGGATACTTATCCTGGTGTGTTAGCTTTGTAAATTGAGCTCATTGTACTAAGCTGCTGCATGGTTGTAATGCTAGCATACAACACTAGACTACTAAATCACCTCTGTGCAAAATTACCTCCTCTTTATCCATTACACTGCAAAGACCGGCAAGGGAGGAAGGGAGGCAATGCTGATATTTGTAGTTGTTGAAAAAAAACTGGTCTGCATGATCATATATATGTATTTATGAAAGTAGAGAGTGAGTATGTATGTGGTAGGTCTATGTTTATCCCGGGCAGGCTGTCCTCCTATGTACAGTACCACTACCATTGCTGCACTCCTGTGTGGGTCTGATATTTCAGCACCAACAGTCTGGACAGCTCCAGATGCCTCCCGCACACTGCAGCCCCAGCAGTCTCTTGTCTATTCCTGCTACAGGCAGAGAACATCTGTTCAGGGTGTTCCGAGACCCCTTCAACAAACATGATGACAGTCACCCCTCAGACCCCTGCACTGCCCTTCAACTTGGTATCAAAGTGTTCACATGATTCTTGCTTTTGTTGGTGGTTAAGATGCCCTGATCTCTGCTTATGTAACGTATTCCCTTAACCACCCTTAGGGAGCTGTCAGCATGAATGATTCGAATCAGCCAGAAATACTGTATCGTTTTTTAATTCTTTCTCAGATTTTGTTAATGTGTTTTTTTTTTAGTTCTTATTTACGTATTTCTTTCATAGAAAGTCTGACATTTGTTTTATGCTTAGGCGTGAGTTTGCTAGGGCTTTCCTTTGCCCACCCAAGGCATCCCAGAGCCCATCTGCACCCTCTCTCTATTCTATTTGTCGTTTATTGCTTTCAGCCCAGAGGAATAGCCATTTTGTTTATCCCCTGATGCCCAGCAAATATGACAAATGTTCAATATTTATTAATTGCCCTCTATAAAGCCTTTTAATTACAAGTTAAACCAGGCACAAGAGACTCCCAGCTGTTTCATCAGGACTTATATCGTTGGCCTGGATATTCCTACACCTAAATAACAGCACACCCTGAACTTTCTACCTCCAGAGTGTGGCCAAAAGAAAAAAAAACATGGACTTTTGGGTCAATTTAAATGAACACATTGATGCATTTTTGTTTTAATATTTATTATTCTGAGTTCAAATTGACACATACACAACACGTCTTGTGCCCCCCACGCACTAATTGACCATTTTGTCTCTACAAGTTTAAGAACTGTCAACACATATCAGACGTCGCAGAAAGTGACCAAATCACTCCCAGATTGTGGTCTGGGACAGCAAGCGTTAAAAAAATACATACTCATTAAAATAATAATGATGATAATAATAATAATAATAATAATATAGACATTATTTGACTAGGCGGCACAGATAAATAAATGCATTAGTAAATAAAAATACACTGAGATTTTAATGAGTGTGCATGAAATACTAAGCACT
>NW_017306703.1:1153339-1153719 GCF_000935625.1 Nanorana parkeri
TGTACAAATCTTTTCAGACAGTTAAAAACATATATATTAACACACAGTTTATAAAATAACATTTAGTGGTTAACAACAAAGTTTTTTTTTGTTTTATGCAGGAGACGGAAATGTATGTCACGTGTCCGTTTAACCTTTTGATTGCCAGAGAGCCTGCGTGGCATTGCTGTAAGCTCCTCTTGGCCAGGTTAAATGGTTCACTAGAAATTGCACATTATAAGAGTTTGCTTGGTCCAAGTTACAATAAACTTTATATAAATTTATATTTTGCATAGATTTTCCGTTTGTTTTCTATTTTTTTCTACATCTTTTTTTTTTTTTTGCATTTTATTGCTTGAAAAAATATTTCTGCATTGGATTTATATTTAGTTTTTATATTT
>NW_017306703.1:1153731-1164702 GCF_000935625.1 Nanorana parkeri
TAATTTATTGAAGTGTTGGTTGATAATACAATTATACCTACAAAGACAATGGTTCACTTTTAGCTGTGTTGTGGTACAGCAAAATGATTAGGCGCAATATTACTTAAGCATTGGTTCCATATTGCATCTCGGGGGCGGACCCAATAATTCTGTTAAGTGCGTAATAGCTTCCATACGTCTAGGTATGGCAAAGGGGACACGCCTAGGATGTTTATCATATATAAACAAGTGCTTAAACCCAGATTACATTCTATGTGCAAACATGACGGGAATGCAGGTTATCTAAGACCCTCATGGAATGGGTGTGAACAGGTGAAAGGGCTTGGATGTGCCTCACAATGCGTAAGCTTTGGGGTCGAAAGTGCGTTGTTCCAATGCAATAAATTACAGAACAACTAACATATGATGTTTCTGTTTGAGTTATGCACATTAAACTAACCCTTCAAAACTCAGAACTGTGCCTTGGCCCAATCTGCTGGGTGGTCTACACTAGGGCCTCTAAACAAATCGAATGACTCTAGGATGGCAGGGTCATCAAGAACAACACTTGGGTCTCCAAATGTAACTCAAATATAGGACAGAAGTTCCAGCATCATACATTTGGCTGCATGAAAGATTGTTCACCAGGCACTGTTACCCCACTGGCCCTTCCAAATTTCTTGGCACAAGTTGTACAGTCAGTGACACATGAAAAAGTTAGAACAGGATTGGTCAGTTATGGAAAAACGCATTGAGTTCTTCATACATAGGGGCCCTATCGTGGTGGACGTGCATATCATAAGGCAACAGGTTCTCAGAGTGCACTCCACTGCGCATCCCAGAAGATCCAAACAGCAAGCCGTGCCCGGAAGGCCTGGAGCCTGGAAGGCCGGAGTAGTGCATAGAGTAGTGGTAGTTTTTATCATTGTCCGAGGATGAGTCCTGTTTGAGGGAGAAATTGCCATTAATGCACAGTGGTGGGCTTAAGGGGGCATCATACTCAGAGCTGTTGTAGTCCGGAGATGCGTTACCATAGATGGAATCATATGTGCCACAGTAGCCGTGGCTCCGCAGGGCATGGGAGCTGGGCATTGAGCTAGACTGACACTGAGAGCCTGAGACCCGGGAGCACTGGTAACTGTAAGGGTGCATGGCAAAAGAAGAATTGGGGCCATGATACCTCCCAGCATCTTGACCTTGCTCCGTCAGGAAATTCCTGGAGTTCAGCTGCAGACAGCCAGCCACGAGGTTGGTGGTGGGCTGAGAGAGACCCTTGCACAAGGTTTGCACGTAGGCGACTAGATCAGGCCTTTTCCCAGACCTTAAGATCTCAGAAAGGGCCCAGATGTAGTTCTTAGCAAGCCTGAGGGTCTCGATCTTGGACAGCTTCTGGGTCTTGGAGTAGCATGGAACGACCTTCCTGAGATTGTCCAGTGCTGAGTTCAGGTCGTGCATGCGGTTCCTCTCTCGCGCGTTGGCCTTCTGTCTTCTCACCTTCGACCTCTCCATCCTGGCCTTGGTCATTTTTCTCTTTTTGGGCCCTCGTTTTTTGGGCCTGTCACCCTCATTCTCCTCTGCCCCCTCTTCCTCCTCTTCCTCCTCATCGTCTTCCCCACCAATATCTCCATCCTCCTTGCTTTCACTCAGAGAGCCCTCTGTGTGGACCTCCTGTAGGCTCTTCTCACTTCTCTCGTCCTTGTCGCTGATGTCCTCATCATCATCATCATCATCACAGTCATCGGTCCAGGAGGCAAATTTCTGCACCTCAGGAATCAGACCGGTGTCGCTGAACAGCCTGGTCAACATGATTGCTGGGGACAGAACAGACACAGCGTCAAAGCCACAAGCTAGTCTCACCAGTATCAAGACACATTGGATATGAGCACAGCCTTAGAGTTAGTAGTGTTAACAAATAGTTAAAAGGTAGTTTTAACATATGGTAGGACTATGCAGAGTAATTCTATCGATATTAGTAGGGTAGGTATAATAAATATATGTCTCCTGGCTAACTACCTGTCCACCTTTTGCATCCGTAAATAATAAATGCTATATATTTGTATATTAAAAAATACTTACCGACCATTCGCTACACAATGCAGTGCTCTCATATAAATATACATAGGAAACATGATCAGAAGCCAAACATTGCCTATTGTACCACCATTTCATTGCATTTGTCCTATTATACTAATTGATTTGTGCCAGTGGACTATTGCAAAGGGCATGGTGGCATAGGAATGCCTAAATGTGTTTTATAGGACAGGATGACAACAATGGGAATGTGATTACATGTACATGTCATACCGAAAGGGATTATATAAGAATGGAAAGTGTCAGGGCAAAGCGTGCATAACTATGTAAAGGCTGCCTATGAAATAAAGACATGCTGGCCATTAGTAACTAATCAATGGAAGACAAAATAATTAAGTGGCATTTTTCTAATTTAGGAAATTATTTTATCATTAGTTTGATAAATACTAAATCACACCGAATATAGCACAATGCAATATACATTAATATGTACTTATAGAGCGCAAGTGCCCACTGTCATGTCTCCTTTGCATACCTTATACACAAACTGGAGGTCCCTTTAAAGATTCTGATCATCAATAGGCTGCAAAATATCCCAGCTGCCTCGACTCTTCTCTATGTGCCATTCTATACCTTTGTATAAACACAGCCTATTCTGTTATCTGTGTGCTAAGAAGACACAGTAATATATGATATAAGACCCCCAACCCTATAAAAACAAGTCCGTCTTCATGATTAGAATTAATTGTCTTTCAATTTAGCCATTACCGTTCCAAATTAAACCCTGTCAAATAATGTTGATAGATCCAATTATTATTTCATTACAGGATCCCCATTTCCCTGCCCCTGTGTTTGTACGGCGTGATGGGGCATTTCTATACGATATTGGTTAGGTGGGGAGCACACAGACTGACAGACTCCTCCACAGACACACTATGCACACCGACTTCTCTACAATGCCTACAACCCAGAACGGCTAAAATATGCAAAAAGACAAAATAAAATGTTATAGAAAAATAACAGAGTCTGCACCCTCTAATCCCAGCTAATGTCTCTCTGAATTATGGAAATCTGTATCTAATTCTTTAAAACAAATGACAATTGTCCTTCAAATTACTGCTGGAACCTTCTCAGGTCGAAAATACACAAATTGTCTTGTGTGTGTGTGTGTGTATATATATAGATCTATATGTATAGATCTATATATATATATTCTAAGAATCAGTATATCTCATCTCATCTTTATTATGCGAATAAAGAAGAGAGATGATAAAGTCATTTGCCGGTCAGTATTGGGGGCACTGAGGTGCCTTTGCCAGCAGCCCCCCATCATTCAGTCGGTAAGTATGAGAAGATCCCGTGGGCTCCCAGCAAAGGAATAAACAGCAAAGGAATAAAGCGGATGAGATCCCCGGGAGCCCCAGTACAGCCGCGGTGCGCCCCATCCGTGCTCCTCAGGAAGGTAGATGGTGGATGACAAGAAATGGGGAAAAGGTTCTGAGTCTTTCTTCTCTCCAAGTTGGAGAAGCCTCCTCTGCTCCCAACTTACCTCCAGAGCAAGGCGCTAAAGAAATTTATGGCATGGTTCGCAGCATCTTCTGGGAGTAGAAGAGTCTCCTTGAGGTTCTCAGGCTCCTTCAGAGTGCAATCCAAAAGGAGGAGAGGGTGGCATGTCTACCGAGTCATGGTACCAGCTCTGATGCCAGGCCATATGGTTGGCACGTCATCCGCGGGAGCGATCACACGGGAGCCTCTGATTGACGTGCGGTTGGATTGAGGGAGATTTGGGTCCCAGGGGGGGGGGGCTTAACCTCTTTGCCCCTTTTAAAAAAAAAAAAAAAAAAAAAAGAAAGAAAGAAAGAAGAGAGGAATATATATTCTTCCAGTCTCCAGTTCTGTGTAAGCACTGCAAAATGGGGCAGAGGTATGCACACACACCGAGAAGGGGGGCGCATTGACTTGCCCACTTAAGATAGAGGGTGTGTGCCCAAATTAGTAGACACGGGAGAATGGGGAAGTTATAAATAGGCAATTTACAGGGAGGGGGATTGAGTGCCCATGTAAGGGAGGAAAGTGGGGCTTATTTAAGATACAGCACAGAAACTGACTTCTCTTTATTAGGGGGAAATAAAATAGGGGTGAGAACGCAGCTTGGTGCCTTTAATAGAAAGGACATGGGTATGTGGATTCATTATATCCATGCTAAGCAAATGTGCATTTTTCTGTGGTGGGGAGGGATTTATAATGGATTGCTCATTAACAGATGGATGGATAGATAGATAGATAAATAGATAGATAGATAGATAGATAGATAGATAGATAGATAGATAGGTAGACTGGCCCCTGACAGATAGATAGATAGATAGATTATAAAAAATTGATACATACATTCATACATACATAAATACATAGACATATAGACAAAATATAATAGTCAGATAGGTATTAGCTAGATAGATAGATAGATAGATAGATAGACAGACAGACAGATAGATAGATAGATAGATAGATAGATAGATAGATAGATAGATAATACTTAGACACATACATACATACATACACTGACCCAGATAGATACATACATACATACATACATACACTGACCCAGATAGATACATACATACATACATACATACATACATACATGCATAGACTGACCCAGATAGATAGATAGATAGATAGATAGATAGATAGATAGATAGATAGATAGATAGATAGATAGACACAGATAGACCAACCCATGTCTTTAATCAATAATTGAGGATTATATAAATATAGGATTTATTAAACCATAGTTTTCTACAGCATTGCATCAATGGTGTCTAGAGTGGTGGCGAAGAACATTTTCATATCCTTACATTATTTACTATGCACCCATGATGTTCATGGGTACGTGTGCACAAATTGCAGTGAACATGTGACAAATTCTCTAACAACTGTGGTTTGTTATATACCTCAAAGAAAATACATTTTGATGAATATTTTTGGGAATATGTGACATCTTTTACCTATTTGACATGGTCCTTTTCTGCAGGCGCAAGACCGCATGAAGTGTATATTTATCTCGCTAAAGGGGACTGTAAAAAAATTGCTCATATGTCCTAAAGTGCAAGCTTTGACCACAGCAAGCCCACATCCACAATTTCATACAGTGCTGATTGCAAATGGAGGTCCTAATGATAAATATCCATACATATGCTGCCTTATTAATCTGAAAGTAAGGCGCTCTGGACTTTTGGAGCTGTCCCTCTGTTTATCATACCTTACTGAGCAATCATGGTGCTGGTCACATTGTATCTTTTTAACAAACACATTTCTTTATGCATCTTATTTGAATATAAGGCAGAAAGCCGTATTATTTGGATTTTTGTTAGCACACTGCAAATTCGGAGTTGAACACATCCATGGAACATAAATGTACGCTTTATCATATCAGTAAATGGATTGTAATCGCATGCTGATAAATTCACATGGCACGCATATCCATTATCCTCAAAGCGATTTCTCTTTGCTCTTGTGTTTCCTTTTATCAGATCAGGCCTGGGGTGTCCAATCATTTAAACAATGTAGAACATAAGCATTGGATATGTACTGTATATGTATATAAAGAGATCCTGACTTACACATACTTGTGTTGTACCCATATTGGGTACTTTTGTTTTAGGACTGCCAGTGACATGACATCTCCAGTCATAGTGTCTAGTCAATGAAGGAGTTAATGAATCAGGTGCTGTTTCTCCCAGCTGGCAGGGAGGGTTTGGTCCACAGACTCCCAGCTCCCTATGTGTGATCACCACAAAGAGTGGGAATCTCTGCTGCTCCCCATCTACAGAGATGTGTGAGAGGTATGGAGGAAAGAGATTTGGAGACTTGCCAAAAATCTGCTACAATAAAATCACCCCTCACCCACATCGCACACATCCCCCTCCCTCACATGTTCACATACATCACTCACACACATACTCATACACACACACACACACACACACACACACACACACACACACACACACACGGTGTGCATGGAACACACAAGCTCATAGATGTGTGTGTCTGTGTGTGTAGAACCCACAGTCTAATTACTGGTAGAAGCATACCAGAGGTATGACTGGTTGATAAATACTGTGCCAGCATATGAAAGGGAGGAGGTTGACATACAGAGGGGCATTTGTGAAAGTCATTGCTTGCAAATGTTACTGCTTTTTTTTTCTCTGATCTGAAAATCACACCAATCTTTGTAGCATCTGAACAGTGAAAGCGGCAATATTAATATCACATAAAGTCTGTAAAATATATACACATATACTCAAGTCTGCAGGCCAATTTTTATAAGTTCCTGTTCAACTGCTTTGTTTCTTTTTAATATCTAATATGCAAGGTAATAAGAATATTTAAGAGGATCAGAAAGGAAATATGGCGGTAATCAGGGATGTATTAATGAAGGGGCATTTGCCCTGGGCCTAAATAGATAGGAGGCCATAATTACATAGGCAGATCTTTTAAGGCCCAGTTGGACACTCTGTATTTATTACTGTAATACAGTCAGGCTGTTTGGACCTTTTAACAGTCCATCCCACCCCTTTGTTGCTGGGGTTATTACTTGTCATTCAGGTCATTAAGGCTGGGGACATATATATATATATATTTCTAGAAGTAGCCATCACAGTCTATTTGTAAGGTAAATGCCCAGAGTCTATCCATGAAAAATATTCACACAACTCCAAAGTAGGTCTAGGACCACTCATGTCTTGCAACTGAGATAATCCAGAGCATCAGCGTTTTATTGTCAACGCTTCGAAGAAGCCCCTGGAAGTGGGTGGGATATATTAGGCAGCAAGTGAATATTGTGTCCCTGAAGTTGATGTGTTGGAAGCAGACAAAATTGGCAAGTTTAAGGATTTGAGCAACTTTGACAAGGGCCAAATTGGGATGGCTAGATGGCTGGGTCAGAGCAACTCCAAAACTGCAGCTCTTGTGGGATCTTCTCAGTCTGCAGTGATCCAAGGAAGGAATACCAGTGAACCGGTGACAGGGTCATGGACAGCCAGGGCTCATTGATGCACCTGGGGAGCAAGGACTGGTCCCTGTAGTCCAATGCAATAGAAGAGCTACTGTAGCTTAAATTGCTAAAAAAAAGTTCCTGCTGGTTCTGATAGAAAGGTGTCTAAACACACAGTGCATCGCAATTTGTTGCGTATGCATAACCATGCTGACCCATGTCCACTGCCAAAAGTGCCTACAATGTGAACATCAGAACTGGACCACAGAGCAAAGGAAGACGCTTGGTGGCTTGGTCTGATGAATCATGTTTTCTTTTACATCATGTGGATGGCTGGGTGTGTGTGTATTGATTACCTGAGGAAGAGATGGCACCAGGATGCACTATGGGTCAGAGGCAGCAGGATGCTTTGGGTAAAGTTCTGCTGGGAGACCTTGGGTCCTGACATTTATGGTGGATGATGTTACTTTGACAAATACCACCTACCTAAACCCTATTACTGACCATGTATACCCTTTCATGGAAACTGTGTTGCCTAATGGCAGTGGTCTTTTTGAGCAGATCTCAATTTAATCGAGCATTTGTGGGATGTGCTGGAAAAACAAGTCTGATCCATGGGGGCTCCACTTACCGGACTTGCTACTAATTTACTGATGGCTTAATGCCAGATAACACAGCATACCTTCAGAGGTCTTGTGAAGTCCATGAACCTATGGGGTCAGGACTGTTGTGCTGGCAAAACGGGGACCTACTCAAGGTTAGGCGGGTTGTCATAATGTTATGGATGATATACAGTATATATATTGTATGTATAGTGGCGGTGTGGTTAGTTGCTAGGCTGGAGACAGTGTTAGGAGGAACTCCAGTCAGGAAGAAGAAATTATACAAAGGATTATGTGAACAGCCTAGGTCAAGGATCTTACCTTTGGGTGTGGAACAAGTCTAAACCTTATGGAGACAAGGATTGTAGCTTCTGTGTGAGGAGAACAAACTCTGTTCTAGAGACTTGTTAACTGCTGTCATGGAGACATGAACACTGCTTAAAAGGATTTATTCCTGTTTTTGGTTTTCTGTATTTTTCTTAAGCATCCATAGTAAATACTTATTTTTGTTATGAAACGTTAATCCAGTTCAGACATTCTCTCTTTCAAACTAAGAATGGGCAAGAAGAGAGATGACATGGGCTTGGTGTGATACTTGAGGTTATCTGGCTCTGCTACTCAGGGACCAGGGGTGTGTGGGTCCTTGTATCACAATGGGAGTTGAGGACAGTTGCCTTGGTCAACCTCTGTGTCAGTGGCCCATCTTGGGTAGAAGCTCCCCCTGTGATGGTGCCTCAAGCTATCAGTGAGTCAGAGTTCCCAAGATCAGGTTTCTGACCCTTCTGAACAGAAAAGGATGTAAAAGTGGCTTGAAGAGGTAATGCCAGTTAACCTTCTATTGGAATAGTTATTTACAGGCTCTTTATGCAGTAATAAATACATTGCTTTATTAGATTTTTTTACTTCCAAAGTGCTGGAGCAAGGATTAAAATGCAGTTGTTGCCAGCACCTTGAATAGTTGGACCGTGGCTCTCATACATAAGCAGCGGCCTGGGTCTTCAAAAGTCTGAGCATCGCTCTGCACACTGCTCCAAGCAATAGTGCCCTAGCTCCCTGAGCAGCACTGTTGATTAGATTAGCGTTCATGGGGAAAGTTGAGCCACTGCTTGTGTGTGAGAGCAATAGACTTTAAGGTGCTGTCAACACAGGGTATTTTAACCCTTGCTGCAGCACTTAAAAATAAAAGAGCAGCACAAATAAAAGGGCAGCACAATAAAAATAAAAGGGCAGTGTATATATTACTGTCTATGTAGTGCAGCTGTATGATTGGATTACAGTAATAAATACAGAGGTTTCAAATGGGCTTTGATTCAGCATCTGCTCATCCTTTAGTTGGCAGGATCTCTGTAGTAGCTGCTATATTTTCCTGTCATTTCAAGTTAATAAAATACAGATCATTTTGTGATTACATCTGCAGTGCATTGGACAATTTTTGATAGTTTGTACTGTTATTCTTTACTCTGAAGCATGCCTTTGCCATTTAGTGAATTGCTGACCATAAGGCCGTATTTAGAGACGTTGTGGTGCTAGGCAGACCTGAATGATGTGTTATGTGATAATTCTAATACAAATTCATTCTAGAATGCACTATTGGAAGCAGCATGCAGTCTAATTTCTATGCAGAGCTAGTTTTTCATTGCAGAGACTACTAAGCAATTATGAGAACGCATGGTTTTATATTTCTTGAACTATCCTTAGGACTCCCTGAACACCTCCTGTGGCCACTAACTCCTACAGTTTTCTTGGACTTACATGTCCAGGGGTGGACGGGTGAGAGAAACAAAATAAGATACATTAGGAAAAAGTTATCACAGTTTGTATATTCATGGGCTTGGTACTGTCTCCTTCAACTCTGCAGCCCTAGGCACTTGCCCACGACTAAACTTATGGTGAACACAGCACAGTGACTAAGTGGTTCGCACTTCGGGCTTGAAAAACTGGGGATCCCTGATTTGAATCCCAGTCAGGACGCTATCTGCATGAAGTTTGTATGTACTTCCTGTGCTTGTGTGGGTTTCCTTCCACACTCCAAACAGATGCTGGGAGGTTAATTGACTTCTGTCTAAATCAGCCCTAGTATTTGTATGTATGCATGTGAGATAAAGACCTTAGATTGTAATGTTCATTATGTAAAGGGTTTCGTAAATTGTTAGCGTTATATAAATACCAATAATAAAAATAAAGAAACAATGCCTTGGCTGCCATTACAAGAAATGGTCTGTCTATCAGATGTTAGAACTTAGTGAACAACGTGTACTTAAAAGTTATTCATTTGCTTTGTAAATTATATTTGTAGTGAACAGCTATACAAACAAGAGTCAAAAATTGTAGGGGCAGTACAGAGATCCAGCACTCTGACGAGGGTGTTCACACACCCAAATGTTTGTGTGGGCAAGGGGTGAAAATGGTGTGCAGCTTCCTTTTTTTTTCTATGAATACAAACAAGAGTCGCAGTGCACTGTTGGCGCTATATAAATCCTGTATATAATATTATGCAACTATACCAGAGAAATTAAACTACCACTTTACAGTGAAGACAAGACAGTTTATTGTGAACAGACAGATAGAAGAATTGTAAAATATAAACAAAAACAACCTACAATCTGGTAAAAGCACAAATGCAAGGTGAACAATGCTAACTAACTAACTATATACAGAATTCTACAGCAAGAGGAGGTTAAATAACCAAGGCATAATGGTCAGAGCAGTGTGACAGGAAGTACCAAGTCAAGATTTGGAGAAGTTAGGTACAGATAGTTTAGTTACCTTGAATGCTATGCAAGTATCAAAAATAGATTGCCTGAATGACCCTGGGTCTTAAACATTAGCTCACTCAGCATAAAGAAAGGAGTGCCCGTCAGATCAATCTTCTGTTTAGGTTGCCAAATGGAAGTGCCACGGGATTTATGGGATGGTGGGGTCTATCTGGTGCGCACACCTTTCTTTATGCTGAGTGATCTAATATTTAAGGTAAAATAACTTTTGGGAATGGTTCTTGATCATACCCTCTGTTATTATGTCCTCTCTGCGGAACCATGGTCAGGAAGGAAGTGCACCTTTAGTCCTAATATTTGAAATCAGTAGCTTATTGGAGGTAGCTTTAGTGTCCTTTGTAGGGTTTACTTTGGAAATTAGCAATTTGAATACATATAATTTAAAGGTGTGAAGAATAATCTATCACAATGGTCCTGATTGAGTGGAGGAAATCTGTGCAATATGTGGACCTGTGATATGTTCTAATATCTGTAATTGAGGTAGTCATACTCATACTATTCACTCATATGGATATATGCTTTTTTTAATCAATCAAATCATTTTGATGTATTTGAATTTATGTTTTAAAAATATGTTGTCTTTTAT
>NW_017306703.1:1165930-1179998 GCF_000935625.1 Nanorana parkeri
TATATATATATATATTTTATCTCTATGAGATGTATATATTCTTTGAGTGCTATAATTAAAGTTCGCTTTTCTACAATTCCTTCTTTTGATGTTACTTTGGGATGATATCACTCAATAAGAATATTACAGATTCTGTGTTGCTTCTGTTTTTAGTCACCAAGACAAATAAACATGTTGCTCTACTAAACTTTCAATGGCATGTTCTACCTGTAAAAGAAAAGTATAAATACTCACCTTTCCAGCCACCCGTGTCATGGAACACCACTCTGATCCGAAGAAATCATCCCTGAAGTTCACTAGACAATGTGGCATTGCGTGGCATTACCACGGTGATAGGTGGCCTCAAAGTCACCCAGGGTTCTCAGCCAGAGGGGCTGAGTGGCTTCAGGAAGACATTACTGGTACCAGGAAAGAACTGCCTTTTCAGTCCTTTCCAGGTTTTCTGGATCCTAGTTGGGATCCTGGAGCCAGGAGATTTCTTAGAGCTCTGGGTGGGAGGAAATCTCCAGTTCTGGGTCCATGCTTTGGTAGTGACTGGCACCCAATTGTGCACCTGTGCTCATCCCTCATGAAGAGTGTGCTGGGATGTGTTCAGGGCCCCACCTGTGAGTCAGGAGAGCTCCACCACGGAGTCAGTGTGGAGGCCAGTGCAGCAGGGAGCTGCGGGTTCGTGAACCATCTTGGGAGGATTGGCATGTTATTGCCTTTGTCTGGAGGAACCAGACAGTGGCCCTGAAGATTGAGGCCGGAGCAGCAGTGCTGCAAGAGAGACTTATTAAAAGACTGGGACACCGTGAGTGTATGGGACAACTCGAGGATTGGTGAGCCCTGATCTGTTATATGCTACAGCAAGCCATTTATGTTGGGTTTTGTAATTATCTACAGTTTTGAAAGAAAATAAATACTCTGTGTTTTGAAAAACCCGCTGTGCGAGTGCTCTGTGAGCTCCCCAATATCACAACATACAGTTTCTGTGTCTGAGGGGTTAGACACGTGAGTGTGAAGCTTTCACTGCAAACTTCTCTCTATTCTCCTCAGCTCTGGATACCAAAGACTGAATGGACAATCCTTTGCCTACGTTTTTGACTAAGCCACAGTCAGCTTAAAGTACGCAGTCCCAGACCAGAGACACAAGCAACTCCTGCACAATATTGTTGGTTAAGAAGATTCCGTCCCTATGCAGATAAAGACTACAAGGGTGATTCTATGTAATCTGGCCTACATGTTAAAAAAAAACTTGCTGCAGAAGGAGCATCACATACCTTGTTTGAGATATCTTGCATAATGAATGAAGCTATACAGTAGAGTCTAGCTTCTGTACAAACAGAAATAAATACCCAAAAAGGAGAAAATACTGAACTTCAATAAACATTTAGTGATCTCAGTGACATGGTAGAGGCAATATATTCTGATTCCATACAATAAATTCACATAGCTCCCAACTGTCCCTCATTTAGAGGAATTGTCCCCTTGTGGAAACCAAATCACTCTGTCCCTATTTCCTCCTTAGCTGTCCCTTTTTTTGTTCTGATGTACAGATTTATATAAAAGTACTTTTTAACTTCATGTTCCCCAATATCCCTCCTCAATCTCCCTTGGCTACCCACCAAGGTGCGTAGGAATCTCACTAACCCCATACTCAAACATGCCCTCAAAATCTGGGATGGGCTGAGGTGCCCTCTAGGTTGGATGTCCCCTCATTCTCCCCTGATGTCTATTCATGGCAATCAATTATTCCTACCCCGCTGCCTTTAAGCATTGGCTCCCTGAGCTTAGTTAAAGATGTCTGCTCCGAGACAGGAGTTGTACCATTTCTGACACTTCAAGCTAGACATCACCTGACTCCTAGAACAGTCTTCCAATTTCTGCAAATTAAACATTTTCTACTGGCTCAACTAGGCTCTTTACGACTCCTCCCTCCCCTTACCCCCTTCGAGAGGTTCTTAGTGAATGGTGCCTGCGGCTCTGGGACTCTATCTGCCCTGTATACCTTATTGCTAGATAAACTACATACTCCTCTCCCTTCATACACCTCCAAATGGGAACGAGACCTGGGCTGCTCTATCTCCACGGACACCTGGTCCCAGATCTGGGCAACGACTCTCGTAGTTCTACGGATATCCAAGTGATAAAGGCCAACTACAAATTGCTCTTTAGGGGGTACTTGGTACCACTCCGGATTTCCAAAGCTATCCAATCCTACTCCCCAAATTTTTTTAGGGGTTGCCGGGTGGAGGGATCGGTCCTTTACATTTGGTGGTCCTGCCCTAAGGTGAGGAGATTCTGGAACAGAGTCTATCAACTTCTATATATGGTCACTGGCAAGACATTTCGCAAGGACCCTCTGGAAGCCCTACTACATAAAAAACCACTGGTGTGTAAGTTTCGTCAACACCGTTTGATTACCTTTATCCTTACGGAAGCCAATCGGGTCATTGTGAAAGCTTGGAAGTCCCCTGATCTACCCTTTGCTGAAGTCAAACGCAGAGTATCATGTGTGATGTTTTTTGAGAAGCTAACCGCAATCCAACGGGATGCCATGGGGTCATTCAGGAGGCTGTGGGAGCCATGGGTTGAATCGTACCTTCCTCCCTCTTTCAATGTGGACACTTGACCATGTGATGCCTTACTACCAGAGATAGTGAACACGTAAATCCACTCCATCTCCCTTATATTCCCCTTTTCCTCTTTTCTTACCCCCCCCCCCCTCAGCTCTCTCTTTCCCTCTCTCCTTCATGTTTACTTGCTAACTTTCCTCCCTTTACCCCTGTGGCTTACCCTCCCTCCCCCCTCAAGAACCAGACAACTCATCTCAACCCGGTGGGCCGAGACTATACCTTCCACTCCCCAGTACACCACACGTATTCCAGACTAGACTACTTCATGATCCAGCACAAGGACCTCCCTGCCCTACGATCGGCCTCCATAGACCCCATTCTTATCTCAGACCATGCTCCCATTCACTTGATCTTAGACTTAGCGAGTGCGCAGTCTAAATGCCTCTCCTGGAGACTCAATGAATCGCTTTTACAGGAACCTGAGTTTAGAGCAGGTCTAGCCCGGGAGATGCGTTCCTTCTTTGCTGATAACACCTCCCCAGACACCCCCCCTCTGACGGTGTGGGCTGCCCACAAGTGCGTAATGCGGGGTCTGCTCATGCGTCAGGGAGCGAAACTTAAACGAGTGCGCTCCGCCGAACTGAAGCGTCTCTTTGCCCGCCTCCAACTACTTGAGGCGTCTCATAAGAGGTCACAGGCGCTACAGACATACGGGGAGCTGCTGTCAGTCAGGGAGGAACTTAATGCGTTACTCTTCACCAATCTTAAGCGGCGCTTGTTAAAAGGGAGGCGGACTATGTACGAATTCTCCAACAAACCCAGTAGACTCCTAGCACGGGCATTGCGGGCACAAAGACCGAGGCAATTCATACCATCCATTGTCTCGGCGGGAGGCACCAAGCTCCACACTTCGCACAACATAGCGGGAGAATTCCTTCGATTTTACCGGGACCCATACAACCTGAGCCCCCCCTAATTAAAAAAAAAAAAAAGAACCAGACAACTCAGACTAGTTTTCTGCAACCTTGACTCAATGTCCATACTTGATTATATTTATGTTGAGTATTTGATGTTTCTTTGGACTTCAACGGTCTATTGTTACTACTATAATTTTATTTTACTGTGCATCATACATATACTGTACTCTAAGACCAACACTTGATATGTGCGCGTGTTTATTTGTTTACACACCTAAAACTAATAAAAATCCTTTTGAAGGAAAAGTACTTTTTAACTACCAAAAGCGTAATGTTAAATTAAACCTTTCTTCCAACCATTAAATTATTGCATTTTTTATTTTGAAATCCCAGCATAGGGAAAAATCAGTGTAGAAAGCCTTGTGTATGTATAACCAGTACGTTCTGTGTATTAGTTTTTCATGGTCCACATAACTGGGGACATGGTAGTGGTGTGTCCTTTGGTTGCTTACTCGGTCCTAAAGGTTGCCACTTTTTCTCATCTCAGAAGGTTGGGAGATATGCAATCATACACATATTTATTTAATTCACAGTATCCACATCTCCCATTACTTCCATCCACCTTATTTATAGTTTTACAGACTTTATTGGACTACTTATAAATAGATATACAAATGTTAAAAACTGTTTCTTTTTATTCAGAAATTATTTCAAACAATTCGTTATTAAAAAAACCAAAATAAATATTGCTTAATTTTTACAACATTTCTAAGTTTTCTTTAAATCTATATAGTCTTTGGGTAACACAGTGAAATTGCATATATGAATGTTCACCAAATATTTCTAAGATGAAATGAATGAGTTAAAAAGATAAGCTGATATACACTTTCATTGTTAAGGCTTTTCATTAATATCTTCAAAGCAGGTTCTAAATTATGAGACACACACCAAATAATAATTTTTGTTAAAATGTTAAAATAAATCCAAAGAATGTTTTGTCAGGCTTTATTGATATAATGGACTTTACCAATCTACCTATTTTGACAATTAGCTGCCTGTGATTCAGATTGGTGAATAATCTAGAGAGTTACATTCTGGTGCCGTTACTTGGATTCATCATTCTGCACAAGATGATTAGTGAGGACTCCCAAAGTTATTGTCAGGAACAGCAGCAGATAAGATATAGCTTGAAATAAGTGGACTGAATTTAATGATTTAAATATATATTTTTCAATAATTAAATGGACACCAAGTCTGAACATTGCTTGGACAAGTCTGGACACCAAGTCTGAACATGCCACAAGCAACCCACGGAGCTCACACCTCTAACAAAGAGTAGAGGCTGTGACAGCTCTGGCTTCAATAGTTAGGTTACACAAGCAGTGGCTCTGCCTCACCGGCCTCCTCTGACCGCACGTCCCTGGAACATACCCCATATTTAAGAGATGTAACTTCAACAGTTTATGACGTTGTAGGTGTAAGCCCCGAAATACATTTTTTTTTCAGATGTTTCACCAAAGAACTGGAAAGGCCCAAGAAGTTTTTTGTAACTTGGTTTTTCCAATTTATTTTTTTTCACCTTATAGTCTCTGAAGAAGACTCAATATGATTTGTTTCTAGGCTTTTTCCAGAGGTGGGTTGTTGACCTGAGTATACAGATAGTGGCAGTGTTTTTCGTGTAACAAGAAACTTTGTCACAGGGCTCCAGCCAAGTGCACTTCATCACAATAAAAGCTAGGTATACACAGTTAGAATGTTTGTAAAAAAAACCTTATCAGAACATTTGATGATGCTATTAGAGACTTGCTGAATGTCATTCGAGATTCTGTTTATCTATAACATTCGATTTTGCAAGGAATGAAGTTTCAATTTACAATCAAGTTACAATTTCATTAGTTTGAGAACATTTTTCGTCCTGTTTCTTTATTTTTTTGGTTACTATAGTCAGAAACGATTGTCAATTTACATAGTTACATAGTATTTGAGGTTGAATAAAGACATAAGTCCATCAAGTCCAACCTGTTGTGTGTGTGTGTGTGTATAGGTCCATGAGTGTTCTCATTCTTAAGAATACCTGTACCCTTGTACATTTCGGTCTCTCAGGAAGTCGTCCAAAAGCTTCTTGAATGATTCCAGATTAATTGCGCAAATTACCGCTTGAGGCAGTGAGTTCCAGACCCTAACCGCGCGAACTGAGAAGAACCCCCTTCGCCCCCTGTGTTTGAATTTTTTTTCTACCAGTTTTAGGTGGTGGCCTCTAGTCTTTGTTACGGAATTAATCTCAAAGAGTTTGTTGCTATGACTATGCAACATTTTGTACATGAAAATCATGTCCCCCTTAATCTCCTTACTTCCAACGTAAACATGTTTAAATTTAGTAGCCGTGTCTCATAGCTCTGGTCCTCCATCCCCTTTATGAGTTTGGTCGCCCTCCGCTGGACTTTCTCCAGTTCAAGGACATCCTTTCTGTGGACCGGTGCCCAAAACTGCACCGCATACTCCGGGTGGGGCCGAACCATTGATGTGTAAAGTGGCATAATTATAGACCTATCCCTGCAAAATATTCCCTTCTTGATGCAGGACAAGATTCTACTAGCTTTGCTTACAGCAACCTGGCACTGTAATCTATTATTCAGTTTGTGGTCTACAATGACCCCCAAATCTTTCTCCATTTCCGACTTCCCTAGCGGCATACCCATAATTGTATAACCCATTTGCCTATTATTCCTCCCAAAGTGCATAACTTTGCATTTAACGACATTAAACCTCATCTGCCACATAGTTGCCCACTCCCCTATTTTATCCAGGTCCTCCTGCAATGTTACACTATCTTGGTCTGTTTCTATTACCCTCCCAATTTTGGTATCGTCAGCAAACACTGAGATATCGCTGTGTACTCCGTCCCCGATGTCGTTAATAAACAGGTTGAAAAGCATGGGTCCCAGCACAGAACCCTGAGGCACACCGCTAATGGCACTAGCCCAGTCTGAAAGGGCGCCATTTATTAATACTCTCTGTACCCGTTCCTTTAGCCAGTTCTCTATCCATGTACACACCCTTACATCTATGCCCATAGCTCTCAGCTTGTATAGTAGGCATTTGTGCGGAACCGTATCAAAAGCCTTTGAGAAATCCAGATATACCACATCCACAGACCTCCCTCCATCCAAATCTCTACTTCTATAATTTGACACAATTAAGTATTAGAAAATTTAAAAAATCTTGCAAAAACAACTGCTGTATACCCAGCTAAAGACTGTAAATACACAGAATGTAGATATCTGATGAATGACTGGACGGGTGTGTGGACGAGGAGTAAAGTCTATGTATATGGCATCTAATAAACTTCCTATCAAGCTAATTGTGATGGTTATATAATCTAAAGTCACATATAACAGATAAGCAATTTATAGTGTAACATGGTGTATGTAAAACTGGTTATGATGTCCAGAAAAGCAAAAATGCAAAAATGTGAACCAGTTATAGCAGAAATAATCCTATGTGAATCTCAAAGCTATAGCAAGCAAAGCAAAGTGTCCAATGATCGTAACTTGTATCATATATCAGTGTTCTGCAAAAACATAAAACAAAGTGTCAATTCAATCTTTTACATCAAATTATCCAATCTCTCCATGGGAAGTTCTGTTGAACTCTTTCTTTTTTTCAAATCACTCTCCACAATCCTGTGTCTTTTTTTACAAAATTCCTGTAAACCTTCTCACAGATGTATCTAATCATGTAATTGAGATACTTCAGGCCTCGTTCACACCAGCCACAGTGCATCCTGGCCCGATTCTGGCCGGAACGCACTGCATCGCATTGCGGCCGTCTCACTATGTTGTGGGGCAGGAGGGGGCGTGGCGGTCCATTAAAGTGAATGGCACCGTAGCAGCGCCCTCCGGCCACAATGCCATCGGCCGCACGGGAGCGCAAGGCACACAATGCCTGCGGTCTGGTCTGAACAAATCAGTGCTTGCAGCATTTTGTTTGGACCGGACTGGACCGCAGGCATTGTGTGCCTTGCGTTCCTGTGCGGCCGATCGCATTGCGGCCGGAGGGCGAGGCTACGGTGCCATTCACTTCAATGGACCGCCGCACCCCCTCCTGCCCCACAACATAGTGAGCCGGCCGCAATGCGATGCAGTGCATTCCGGCCAGAATTGGTGTCTGGTGTGAACGAGGCCTTAGTGCTCCTTCCACCAGTGCTCAAGTATACAAGCCACTCACCCCCTTGCCAGGACCCTTTCCAATATGAGATCCCGCAATCGTACGATAATCGCAAAGTGTATGGAAGGCGTGCAACCGTTTCTACTGTACGGTCGCACGGCTTCCGTCGAACTAGCAGGCTGGAAAACCCTGGTAAGTGACCTGCTTGTTTGACAACTGCCGAACGGGCCTGTGTGCGCACGCGCACACTGCCCATTTGCAGTCATCGGAACCCCGCCCCTCATTGCAGTCATCGGAAGCCCGCCCCTCAGGGGGCCGGCTTGCGATGATCGCAAGTACGATCTGCCTGTACAAGATAGGCAGATCGTATGTTTTTTTAATTACTTTACAACCCTCGCAAGACAAAAGACCTGATGGAGAACTGCAGGCCCACCTCTGCTGATTGACAGCAGCAGTGGGCGGGTGCAATAGCTAGTTTGCTATTGCAAATTGAAATAGCCAATAGGAATCTAGCTATGCATTCCTATGGTGATTTTTTTATTTTATTCTGATGGCAGCCAACGGCTCCGATGTCAGAAGAAAAAAAAAAAAACTGAGCAGGGAAAGGTTTAGAGGTTTAGAGTGAACCTTTCTGGGAGAAAGTGTTTCTCCCCAGGTTTGGCCCAAAGTCGTAATTAGACTCCCAGAGCATCCGAGAGAGTAATGACAGATGGCGTTCCTGGTTACCAGGTAACCAGGAACGCCATCTGTCATTACACACGGAGAACACGGAGAGACCGGTCTCAGTGTGTAAACGGCCGGCCAATGGCCGGCCATTCGGACAGCTTCGGCTTTCACCGCAGCTCAGTCGAGCCGAGGCATATGCCTTCGGCTCGACTGAGCCACTCGGCCAACTTCGGGAGCTGTACGGGCTACAGTGAATAACCCCCACAGCAGCCCTTCTGTTCTGCTGAACCGAAGGGGTCCTGGGGCCGAAGCTAGCCGAAGGATCAGCCGAAGCTACGGCTTAGTGAATAGACCCCTAAGTATTTTACCAAGGGGGAGAGAAGCCGCCCCCAGGACGAGCTGTGTCGGCTGCACAGCGCCCTTGTTGCCATGGCGCCCTGTGCGGCCACACTGCTTGCACACCCCTAAGGCCGGCCCTGCCCTTTGGTGGGACAGACAGTGTCCATAGGTATAAATGGGCCCTTATGAAATTTGAGGTACATCGCTCGGTGTACATCGCTGGGATATTTTTTTTAAAAATGCCCCCACAATGGTGGAAATTAGCTTTAAGTCTCAAACTGTAGAGCCATGGTCCTTTTGCAGACGTAATAAATACTGGATTGGCCCATCTACCTCCAGCCATTAACCAGAACATTCTGCTTAGAGATACAATCATATTGTGGAAGGAAGAAAAGAATAAACTTTCCTTGTATGTTATATATAAGTCAGTGGGGGGAATTTATCAAACATGGAGCATACAAAGTTTGGAGCAGTTGTCAATGGCAATCAATCAGCATCTCTCTTCAGTTTGTTCAGTGAAGCTTTGAAAAGGAAAGAGAGAAGCTGATTGGTTGCCATGGGCAACTGCTCCAGATTCCGTCTGCTTCAGTTTTGATAAATTCTTCTCATTGTCTTCACAAGCCTTTTTTTAGAGAATGGAGTCACATAAGGAAATGGGGTGTAAATCTCAAAAGGAAAGTGGAACAAAATAATTTGTGCTAAAAGAGAGTTACCCAAGGTACAATCAACCTGATGCTTGTAAAGCCAAAGTAAATGCAAGAACATGTAGTAATAGCTCAAAGCAAATCACTGAACAATGCAAAGGCAAACTGATGAAATTTAGAAGCAAGTCAAAAAAAGCCAGAAGCACCTTAACACCTTCTTCATGTTACTTATTCTGAGTGATGCTTGTGTACAGGAGCTTTGATTTTTATTTTGACTTTTTCCCTGAATGGACCTGGCAGGATGCAATAAATACATATAACTGATTTACTAAACATGAGTATATAATTTACATTTACATAACAGTAACACTCGCAGTCATAATCACAGTGTTTTGCTAAAAGCTGTTAGTGGATGGCTTTGGCAGAGTTTCATGTCAGACTCTCAATTAACCTGCTCATATTTATTCTGCCATTTGTAAATATGTACAGGTGGAGGATAAATACACGTCATCTGTGTACGCATTAGAGGCAACAATAGTGAAAGACGGGCTTTGCCACAGGTGCGGATATTGGAAGTATGTCATTAATGTTTTGTTTTGCCCCATGATGATTTTGTGTTGAACTGATCTGTGCATTATGCCTTGAAAAATAAAAAGGAATACAGTAAATAATAATATTAAATAGTAATAATAATAATAATAATAATAAAGATAAAGTTCTTCACCTGTGACTGCTGGGGAAGATAACAGGTATTAAAGCAGATGTAAAGTGAGGGGTAAAAAGCCCCCTGGAGCATATTGGCTGACCTATTTTTATTTATTTGCCACAGGTATTTATATAGCACCAACAATTTACACAGTGCGCATTCACATCAGTCCCTGCCCTCAAGGAGCTTACAGTTTAATGTCCCTATGGCACGTGCACACAGGCACGATATAGACAGGAGCCAATAAATCTTCAGTATTTGGCATGTGGGAGGAAGCCAATGCAAGCTCAAGGAGAACATGCAAAACCAAGCAAAGTGTCCTGACCAGGATTTGAACCATGGACCCCCAGTGCTGCAAGGCAGGAGTGCTAACCACTAAGCCACTGTGCTGCCTGACCACTAAGCCACTGTGCTGCCTGACCACTAAGCCACTGTTCTGCCTAACTACTAAGCCACTGTGCTGCCTAACCACTAAGCCACTGTGCTGCCTAACCACTAAGCCACTGTGCTGCCTAACCACTGAGCCTCTGTGCTGCCTAACCACTGAGCCTCTGTGCTGCCTAATCACTGAGCCTCTGTGCTGCCTAACCACTGAGCCTCTGTGCTGCCTAACCACTAAGCCTCTATGCTGCCTAACCATTAAGCCACTGTGCTGCCCTACCTGCCAAAGAAATCCCTTCCAGTGATGCACTCCTCCCTCACCAGTGCTTTCATCTTCCTCCTAGTCTTCTTACGGATTCTGATGCTTCAGAAGGCCCAGAGGATGTAACTCCTGGGCATGTGCATGGGAGTTACTTCAACTCGGCATGCAGAGCCGGTACATTGAGCTGCTCATGCATGGCTCAGTGTACAGGAAACAAAATGCTATCAGGTAGCTAGAAGCTTTTATTGCAGAAGAGAGTTAGCCAGTGTGTTCTGTGATGGTCTTGGATCCGAAGCTTAAGGGGAGCAGTCCCTCTGCATTGGGTCTCTCCAGCTCACGATCTGCTAATCGTTCCAGGATGACCTGCAGTATCCCTTCCTAGGGACCTGACACAGACAGCGGTTGGTCATCTTGTGCCAGTAGATCAATTTTTTTACTTACTGTAACAATTTTGCCAGTTCCTATGTATAATCTGGTACGTGGAGCCACTATATCAAGAGATAAAAATATGCTTGCTGGGGACCTGGCGGCAGCCTTCTGGGGTGCCACAGTGGCGCCTCTGCCTCACAGTGCTTCCGCCGCCTGAACATCTTGCCCTGCTGCCCCAAGAAAAGTTCCTGTGTAGCACCCTGTAAGCAGGAGTGCTTATTTCCGTAGTTGTTGTTAGATTGTATTCAGCCTTATATGATCTAATAGTCTATGCTCATTTGGTTTCCCCTAATCAATCTGCTATCATTTGCATCTGCCTGCTGCTAGGTGTATCCTTGCCACAGAGCACAGCAACCAATAATAGACTGTTATGAATATCTATGTCTCCCTGGCTAATCACTAAGAGGTTCATGGCCAGTGGTGCATGCTTGGAGAGGACATAAATATTTGGGGCGGACCCAGGGCCGGATTTACTCTCCCTGCCTCCCCAAGGCCAGGTTCTGCGATGCCATTTATTTTTTATAATTATTTTCTTATTTTTTAATAATTTGTTTCTTACTATTTTTTACTTTTTAATCACCTTTTTATTTTTTTATTTAATTATTTCATATATTTTTTAAATTTTTATTTATTTAATTTTTTTAAATCAATGTAAATTTTTTTTCACCTAACTTTATTGCTATCACACAGGAGAAAACTATCCCCTGTGTGATAGCAATTGGAGGTGACAGGTTCTCTTTATTGACCCTGTCACCTCCAATACAGGAGTTCTAGCACTGTGCTGGAACTTCTGTGACAGGTGAGAGAGGAAGAGCACAGCTCTCCCCTCTCACTGTCTACAGTCTACACGGAGCGGCAGGGTTACTTTTAACCCTGCCGCTTTGCTCACTGTAGTGAGAGACTCGGCGGCGGAGGGCAGAACCAGAGGAGAGAGGTAAGTGCAGGGGGGAGGGGAGGAGGCTGCACACTGTTTACATGTGATCTCCGCGACATCGCCGAGTTCACATGTAAACGAAAGTCGGCTGCCTCACTCTACATTCAGTCCTGCTTGTACAAAGCAGGACTGAATGTAGAGAGGGCAACTTAATGTAGAGAGGGCAACTTCTCCGCAAGGACACCACTGCCGCCCCTCTGCGCCCTGCCGCCCAGGGCGCAGAGGGGAATCTGTGGGCCTGGGCGAACCAAGTGAAGTGCTCTTTCTCCCCTGGGCCCTGTCTGGGGGGGGGGGAGGGGAGTTGTTACTACATGTCTGATTTGGCTAGGCCTGAAGCGTAGGAAGCCAAGCCTTGTGCTCACACTGAGGTCTGAGTCTGGTGGCCCAGCAGGGCCGTCTTTACCACAGGGCATAAGGGGCACTTGCCCAGGGCCCCATAACGTACCGGGGCCCACAGCAGCTGTCCTCTTCACACCCAGCGGCAAACAGAAAATGGGCTGTGCGTTTGAGCCGGTGGGGAGACAGAACGGACATCGTTCTCAGTAGCAGCCAGCCTGTGAAGTGACCGTCCGTGTGTGTGTCTCCTGCTGGGACCTCCTCCCCCGATGCCTGTCACAGAGATCAAGCAGGCACGGAGAAGAAGGAGGGGGGAGGGTACAGCCAGACGGCACAGGTAAATCTGAAAAAAACGAACAGTTACCATCATTTTCTTTATCTGTATTTACACATATCTGTATTTAAGTTTACATTTGTCTTTAGCACACAGGCTGAGGTCTGGGAGCAGGACTGGGGAGGAAGATTCTGGACTGTGTTGTATTTACAGGCATATCACTAAACATGTGCTGAAATGTATATTCAGTCCATGTGTTTATTAATATGCTGTGTAATTGCAATACAGATTTTACTAATTTATCCATGTTCTGTACTACCTGATAAATCTTACAATTAGATTTAAATAAAAATCGTATTGCATGATTTATCAAGTAGTATAGAACAAATGTACCAATCAGTGGCGGAACTATCGCCATTGCGACCCAGGAGGCAGCTATGGGGCCCGGGGCACAGGGAGGCATGGCCAGGACGAGGAACAAAGGGGTCCCCCTGATGCCCTGCGGGCTGCCTGGGTCGTTATGGCATCGAACGCTGCTGGCTGTCACTGGTGACTGTGAGGAGGAATGCGCCGCTGTTCAGTTCACTGACAACCTGTCATCTGTGCAGTGGCGTGTTCCTCCTCACAGCCGCTGCTGAGTTAGTAACAGCCAGCAGCTGCGGTGGAGGAAGCCAGCGTCGGCAGTGGGGGAGGGCCCGGTAGAGGAGGAGACGGGCCCACCGGCGACCATGGAGGGGGTGGAGGCGGGGCCCAGCGGTGGAGGAAGCTGACAGCGGATTGGGGCTGACAGGTGTGCAGGGGTGTATACGGCCCACCTGAGACCCTGCAGAGCACACTAAAGAGAGTCTGTGGTGGGCTCTGCAGGGTCATTCTCAGGTGGGCTGTGTGGAGTCTCAGGTGGACTCTGCAAGGGGTGTAACTAGAAATCACAGGTGTACTGCATTTGCAACATATGCATTCTACATATAATATACACAGAGGCATTTGTTAAAAATGCAACGCACCATGCAGCAAGTGTTCGGGTGCATGCAATGTAAATGCACTACCGATTTTACTGATATAACCATGAGGTGCTACATTTGTTCTGTACTACCTTATAAATCATACAATAAGATTTTTAATTTAAATCATATTGTATGATTTAAAAAGTAGTTCAGAATAAATGTGCCAGTATGTGGTAAAATTAGTAAAATCCATATTGCATTTATATTGCATGCACCACAACACTTGCTGCATGGTGCATTGCATTTTCAACATATGCATTCTACATATAATATAGACTTATGGGTCAAAAATCTGTAATGTAGACTCCATTGCATTGCAGAGTCCTGAGTCTATACCAGACATCCCAACTCTCCCGGACGCTCCGGGAGTCTCCCGCTATTAGATAGTGGCTCCCGCCCGCCCGGGAGGGGAACACTTTCTCCCGAAAAGGTTTACTCTGCTCAATCGAGC